>NC_143390.1:10170666-10471462 GCF_980474605.1 Leiobunum rupestre
GGTTGCTGGCCTTAGATGTCTATTCAGACCCCAACACACCCACCGGTCCGACTTGCATCCCCAGCCTGCCCCCCTGTTGCACCCTCCAGTGGTACAACAAGTCAAAGGCCTTTGGCTCCTCCACGAGAGTATCTTCCATTGGAATGTCCTCTCCGAAGTCCCCGCCATCCAGAGCCTCGTCTTCCATCCTTGAGATCTCCAAGGCAGAGGGTTCGACTGAACCACCCTCCTTTACAGGATCGACCGGAGCTGTCGGGTCAGGTTCATGAAGTATCTTAAAGATACCACTGTCCAGACCCGTTAAGGCTCGGTGTCCTGCCTCCTTGATAGCCTTAACCGACTCTCCATCCACCTGGAAAATCCAGCGGATAGCAGTAGGCTCATCGGCTTTATTTACGACCTTCCAACATTGCGTATTTAGCGCGTTGTTGTAGGTCCTGAGTCTACGAAGGAGGACATTACCATCCTTGGTGTAGACGTCCTTGGTGCGGAAGGCTACCTTGAAGGGCTTCGGTATGTCGACGGCCTTCATTACTAAAAGCCGTGACCCCCCGGAGACCAATTCCTTCTGGTCAAATCCTCCCACCAACCAATCCGCTGTAAACGCATCCTTACAGAGGTAGTGAATGGCACCCCCAACCAGCTAAAAGTTCCCAAAACGAGGTAGAGGGTCTCCCGAAGGTGACCCATCTATCCGCTTCAGGATCTCACGCTGGATGGTGCCCATTTCCTCTGCGGAGATGGTTTTCACAGGATAGCCTTCTTTAACGATGGCCATCTTTGTGGAGCTTAAGGTTTCACTATAGGTTTGGTCGTGAGACTTCATTTTTTTGGAAACCTGAGACTGGGAGTCGGGGGAGTAATTTTCCCTAGAACGTTTTGAAAGTGATGGCGGGGGGTTCTTCCTTACCAGAGACCTCCTCCTGCATCAATCTTTCCCTGCGGCGTCGATTCCGCTTTTGACTTTTATTGAGGGGCTTATCCCCCTTGAACCCTTGCTCCACCGACTGGTTCTTGCCAGAGGCAGACCCTTGAAGGCTAGGCCGAGTTCCTACAGGGGTAAGTCCCCCCTCAAGGTTAGGAACAGGGGGGCAACATCAGAAGATGAACCCGCCCCTTGATTTGGGTCGGGTTCTTTCGAACCCTCCCCTTGCTTTGGGTTGGGTCCTTTCAAACCCTCCCCCTGCTTTGGGTTGGGTTATTTCGAACCCTCCCCCTGCTTTGGGTTGGGTTCTTTCGAACCCTCCCTTGCTTAAGGCCGGGTTCTTTCGAACCCTTGCCCGGTTTTTGTTTTTTTTTGTTAGTTTTTTGTGTTTCCATATTTGGTCCCACGAGAAAAGAGGAAAGTAAAAAGTCACCGCCCTTAATCATCTGTCCAGGCGGAAGGCTAAAATACAACGGGGTGTCGCCTGGTGCCCCGAGGGGATCGTTCACGATACCGTATTTTCGCTTCCCCGGTACCACTCAGTCCTCAGCACGATACCTCACACCTTAGCTTAAGGAAGAAGCAGAGCCTTAGTTGGCCAGCACGAAGGGTTGCCCCTCCACCTGTTACTCCCTTCCACCACGAAGAGGTACAAGGTTGCAGTTTATGGAAGGGATTAAGATGTTTAATGCAGTTCATCAATTGGGTTCGTTTGTCTTATTTATAAAGAGCCCTAACTATTCCGTCTACGGTCATTTATTGATATACGAGCTGTCGTTTAGTCAAGGGGCATTCTGTGCTTTGTGAATGGTAAGTTTTTCGCTTCTTGTTAATTCATTTTTTATTGGTGTGGCTATTTGAACATCTACGATTGCTAATGCAGTCATTGATTTCCTGGGTGTGCGAGTCATTATGGGATATTGGAAATTGAACGGTATTGGTCTTTTTCATTTTGATGAAATTGAACACCTTTTTCAAGGTCATTCACAAGTTATCTCTATTATCAACAAAATCAAAAATTCAATTCGAACTAGAATTTTTCTTATAAATTTTTAACCAAACATTTCTCATTGTTGAAACATTAAATGTGTGCTTCTTTGGTCAATAGCTAAAAAATATAAAAAAAATGAAAAAAAGCGAAGGTGACGTCATTTCCGTTTTTTGGGGGTTTCTTAAACCCCCGAAAACGTTAATATCTTCCAAACCAATATCTGCAGGTAATTTTTGAAGCAAGAATACGATTCCTTGTCTAAAATACACCTAGAAATCCAATTTGCGATAGTTTAAAGGTATTTCGCTGGAAGATATGGTCAAAAATTTTGATTTTTGGGTCGGCGGAGCCTTTGATGTGGGAAAATTTCAATTGTTCATAAAATGGCCAATTTTATCGATAGAGGGCCAAATTTTTGGAAATGGTCAATATTTCAAGGCTACTTACGCACCAAAATTTGATGTACAAATCGGTGAGGTAGTGCCTCCCAACCTCTCGATTTGACATGGACTGACCCAACAGCGAGTTAGACGTACTAAAACAATGAACAATTGAATTTACCAATTTTTACAGAACAATTTTATCAGATAAATATATTACAAAGCAAATTTTAATGAAAGAAATATCTACAGAGGGTATTTGTATTTTTCTCGCTTACAAAATACTTGCCGCATCTTTAACGCTTTTGCTATTTCAACACTTGCCCTTAGAATAGCTATATTCGACATCTGGTAGTGGACGATTCGTAGACTTCCTGTTGACGTTGTGACACATGCCGCATGAAAAAGACCAATACCGTTCAATTTCCAATATCCCATAATGACTCGCACACCCAGGAAATCAATGACTGCATTAGCAATCGTAGATGTTCAAATAGCCACACCAATAAAAAATGAATTAACAAGAAGCGAAAAACTTACCATTCACAAAGCACAGAATGCCCCTTGACTAAACGACAGCTCGTATATCAATAAATGACCGTAGACGGAATAGTTAGGGCTCTTTATAAATAAGACAAACGAACCCAATTGATGAACTGCATTAAACATCTTAATCCCTTCCATAAACT
Organism: Leiobunum rupestre; assembly: GCF_980474605.1. Lineage (NCBI taxonomy): Eukaryota > Metazoa > Arthropoda > Arachnida > Opiliones > Sclerosomatidae > Leiobunum > Leiobunum rupestre. Next base: position 10,173,652 of record NC_143390.1, read on the forward strand.
GCAACCTTGTACCTCTTCGTGGTGGAAGGGAGTAACAGGTGGAGGGGCAACCCTTCGTGCTGGCCAACTAAGGCTCTGCTTCTTCCTTAAGCTAAGGTGTGAGGTATCGTGCTGAGGACTGAGTGGTACCGGGGAAGCGAAAATACGGTATCGTGAACGATCCCCTCGGGGCACCAGGCGACACCCCGTTGTATTTTAGCCTTCCGCCTGGACAGATGATTAAGGGCGGTGACTTTTTACTTTCCTCTTTTCTCGTGGGACCAAATATGGAAACACAAAAAACTAACAAAAAAAAACAAAAACCGGGCAAGGGTTCGAAAGAACCCGGCCTTAAGCAAGGGAGGGTTCGAAAGAACCCAACCCAAAGCAGGGGGAGGGTTCGAAATAACCCAACCCAAAGCAGGGGGAGGGTTTGAAAGGACCCAACCCAAAGCAAGGGGAGGGTTCGAAAGAACCCGACCCAAATCAAGGGGCGGGTTCATCTTCTGATGTTGCCCCCCTGTTCCTAACCTTGAGGGGGGACTTACCCCTGTAGGAACTCGGCCTAGCCTTCAAGGGTCTGCCTCTGGCAAGAACCAGTCGGTGGAGCAAGGGTTCAAGGGGGATAAGCCCCTCAATAAAAGTCAAAAGCGGAATCGACGCCGCAGGGAAAGATTGATGCAGGAGGAGGTCTCTGGTAAGGAAGAACCCCCCGCCATCACTTTCAAAATGTTCTAGGGAAAATTACTCCCCCGACTCCCAGTCTCAGGTTTCCAAAAAAATGAAGTCTCACGACCAAACCTATAGTGAAACCTTAAGCTCCACAAAGATGGCCATCGTTAAAGAAGGCTATCCTGTGAAAACCATCTCCGCAGAGGAAATGGGCACCATCCAGCGTGAGATCCTGAAGCGGATAGATGGGTCACCTTCGGGAGACCCTCTACCTCGTTTTGGGAACTTTTAGCTGGTTGGGGGTGCCATTCACTACCTCTGTAAGGATGCGTTTACAGCGGATTGGTTGGTGGGAGGATTTGACCAGAAGGAATTGGTCTCCGGGGGGTCACGGCTTTTAGTAATGAAGGCCGTCGACATACCGAAGCCCTTCAAGGTAGCCTTCCGCACCAAGGACGTCTACACCAAGGATGGTAATGTCCTCCTTCGTAGACTCAGGACCTACAACAACGCGCTAAATACGCAATGTTGGAAGGTCGTAAATAAAGCCGATGAGCCTACTGCTATCCGCTGGATTTTCCAGGTGGATGGAGAGTCGGTTAAGGCTATCAAGGAGGCAGGACACCGAGCCTTAACGGGTCTGGACAGTGGTATCTTTAAGATACTTCATGAACCTGACCCGACAGCTCCGGTCGATCCTGTAAAGGAGGGTGGTTCAGTCGAACCCTCTGCCTTGGAGATCTCAAGGATGGAAGACGAGGCTCTGGATGGCGGGGACTTCGGAGAGGACATTCCAATGGAAGATACTCTCGTGGAGGAGCCAAAGGCCTTTGACTTGTTGTACCACTGGAGGGTGCAACAGGGGGGCAGGCTGGGGATGCAAGTCGGACCGGTGGGTGTGTTGGGGTCTGAATAGACATCTAAGGCCAGCAACCGAGCTCACCTTAACCAAGATGAGTGTAAAGGTGCTGCAAATTAATTTGCACCACTGCAAGGCAGCCACTGCAGTTTTCTGTAGGAGGTTCGCAAAGGAGAGCTTCAACGTCGCTCTCATACGGGAGCCATGGACAGCCAATTAGAAGATACTTGGTCTCCAAAATGCAGGCAATATATTCTATGATTATAACTCAGCTACACCCAGGGCTTGTGCACTGATACGCAAGGGCATTCATGCCCTTCCGCTCTCAATGTACACCTCCAGGGTTATTGCCACGGTAAAACTCATCACGGATGGTGGTGGGGAGGTTACTATGGCATCGGCATACCTACCGTACGACGATGCTCTAACCCCCCCCCCCCTCGCACGGGATGGCCAGATTGGTCAACTATGGTGAGAGTTCGAAGAGGAAGCTGGTCATCGGTTGTGATGCTAATGCTCACCACGAAATCTGGAACAGCTCAGACTGCAACCAGCGTGGTAACCACTTAATTGAATATCTGGTTAGTACCAGACTTCACATTCTAAATAGGAACAATGTACCAACTTTTGTTACCTCTAACAGAAGTGAGGTCATTGATCTCACACTGTGTACAGCAAATGTCGCAGATAAAATCAAGAACTGGCATGTGTCTAATGAACCGTCTTTGTTGGATCACAGACACATTTGCTTTAATATTCTGGTCAAACCTGCATGGGCTTGTACCGCTATTCGTATCCCAAGGGGCACAGATTGGTCTGGTTACAGGGAAGACCTAAGCTTCTTCCTTAAGGGTGATAAGCCACGGCTGTCATCGGTGTTGGATTTAGATTTGGCTGTTGACCGCGTTCAACAGTGCATTATCGACTCCTATCACCGCAATTGTCCGGCAAAGCCTGCCAACCGGCCAAGGTTAGTGCCTTGGTGGAACAACGAGATTGGCAGGCTGCGCAAAGAAACTCGTAGGCTCTTCAATAGGGCCAAGAAGGGGGGTGATTGGGATGCCTATAAACGCACCCTCACCACCTACCACTAATCTATCCGCGATGCCCAGAAAGCTTCGTGGAGGGAATTCTGCGAGAACATAGTGGATGTTCCCAGTACGGCCAAATTAATGAAAATTTTGGCACATGATAATACTAAGCATCTTGACACCATTAAGTTTAAAGATGGTAGTTTTTCCACATCCGGTAAGGACACTCTGACACATATGTAAGGTCACCAGCAATGGTGGCACTGGCACTCTCCCTTTGAGGATCAATCGAACCAAAAGGGAAGATTGGGCAGTGGTGAATAAGGTCGTCACGCATTCTCGACTTATGTGGGCTATAAAGTATTTTAAACCCTATCAGTCCCCTGGCCGGATTTGATATTTCCTATCCTTTTACAGGAGGGCAGTGATATTCTTTGCCCTCTGCTGCTGAGAATCTACAGGGCATTTACCTAGCACCTGGAAGTTGTCTCAAGCAATCTTCATACCCAAACCTGGTAAATCTGATTACCTGGATGCTAAGGCTTTTAGGCCAATTAGTCTTACCTCTTTTCTCCTAAAAATTCTGGAAAAAATGGTGGACAACCATATTAGGGAGGAGGTTCTTTGTAATTCTCCTCTGTCGGCTGCTCAGCATGCCTATCAGAAAGGCAGGTCTACTGAGACCGCCCTGCATGGTATCAGCAGCTGCCTGGAAAAGGCAATTGAATACAAGGAAATTGCGCTAGCAGTTTTTCTTGATATTGAGGGAGCCTTTGATAAGGTCTCAAGCGCAGTTATACTTAAGGCTGCGAAAAGATTTGGTATCAATGACACATTTGGATCAAATCTATGTTAACTGACCGGAAAGTGACATCCTCCTTGCTGGGTGACTCCCTTATGGTCTCCACCAGTCGTGGTTGCCCACAGGGGGGGTTCTCTCACCCCTTCTTTGGTGCCTGGTGGTGGATGAGCTTGATGTCATGGTTCCTTTTACTCGTAAAAGGATAAAAGGCATGTTCGAGGGTATTTCCTTATTTGGAAAGGACCTAGTGGAGAGCACCGAGGTGAAGTACCTCGGGGTCATCTTGGATAGCAAAATAACATGGAAGCCACACCTTGACTATATAGTCAAGAAGGGCAAAATGTTATTTTGGAGAACCAGAAGTACAGTTAGCAAGACTTGGGGCCTAAGCCCCAGAGCTGTGTACTGGCTGTATACTATGATCATCAAACCTATCCTGTCTTATGCAGCTGTGGTCTGGTGACCAAGAGTTACTTTAAGGACTGTGCAAGTTAATCTGAGCACTCTACAAAGGCTGGCTTGTGTCGGCATTACAGGAGCCATGAGAACAGCCCCAAGCGCTTCTCTGGAAATTCTCCTGAATATGCTTCCTCTCCACCTTTTTATTGAGGAAGCTACTTAATTAATATAATTTATAAATATTTAATTAAATATAAGATTAATATAATTTATAAATATTTAATTAAATATAATATTAATATAATTTATAAATATTTAATTAAATATAAGATTAATATAATTTAAAAATATTTAATTAAATATAAGATTAATATAATTTAAAAATATTTAATTAAATATAAGATTAATATAATTTATAAATATTTAATTAAATATAAGATTAATATAATTTATAAATATTTAATTAAATATAAGATTAATATAATTTATAAATATTTAATTAAATATAAGATGAATATAATTTATAAATATTTAATTAAATTTAATATTAATATAATTTATAAATATTTAAAATGATGTAGAATAAATTATAGTACCTAACGTTATAACTTCGTAAAGGACATTCGCCAGAGCTGTTTTTTAGAAAAACACCGTAAGTTAAAAAGCGTTGGTGGCTGAGTGGTTAGAGTAAATCTCTTGCACGCATCAGACCCGGGTTCGATTCCCGGCCGGCGCCAATAAATCGCAAATTGATACTAAGACAAATACGGTGTGCAATCGATGGAACCCTGCCATTGGACGTTGAGAGGTTGCATAGCACTCAGTCCGTCCCAAAAGTCAATTAAAAAAAGTTAGAGAGAAAACGCCCGTACAATCACAAACAAACTAAACACCCACAACCGTCATAACACAAACTCAATGATCACACCCTACAGATAAACATTACAAAAACGAAATATTCAATCAAACGGAATCAAAACACTCGGGACGGTGAGCGTTAACGAAAAACACCATTCAAACCCAACCCAACCGCAAATTAATCCGTTAACGCTCACCGTCGAATGGTGGTTTTTACCAACCCTTCGACAGTCCTAGCAACTGTGAACGCAGAGATTTCGAGAAACTGCGTACGCAGTGATTAACCTTTGCACGGAAAATGCGAACGCGCTCGCAGGACAGACACACAGACACTTTGTCCCCTCGGAGAGGTGAAAACAATTATTATTATTAGAGATTCAGACGATAGGTATGTACTGTATACAAAACAGAAAAAATTATCATCATTAGGCTTGATAGTTTGTGTGATATTCGCGTTTATAAAAAGGCAGCCATTTTCCAAGATAAAAAATATAACTTTTCTTTTTTTATATATATGTTATAAAATCTCAATAAAGATATTGCGCCAATTGTATAAAATGAAAATGAAGACTGTCAGTTGTCCTATACAATCAAAACTTTAAACCGTAGATCAACACATTCTAGTAAATGGAATTAAAATGAGTGCAGTGTTCTTGAAATTGTTGATAAAATTTCCAGATCTGAATATGGCCGAAAATGAGTTTTTACACTATTATTTCGTCTGTGCAGAAAGGTTCAACATAACTACATGTAAGAAGCTGAAAATGTCCAAATTGGCTAATTTGATGGTGTGCTATACATTTCCATCGGCGGTTTTTCGATATATCTTCACGAAAGTTAGTTCCGCCACAAGGGGTCGCAGGTCTTCCGATCTTGTATTATAGTAAAACGTACAGTGTACTGAACTATAATAAATAAAAATATTTCTACATTATATTTCGTGGAATTTATTCCAAAGATTGGGCTATCTGGATGCTGTTCAGAGTTGAATACTCCTTGCTTGGCAAATTTGACCCTAAACTAGAAACCTATTTTCTTCCACGGCGAGATAATACACGACCAAATTTATAAAAGGATTTGACAAAACTTTAATTTGTGCGTTAATATCCATATAATTAAGTTAACTGATTAGCCATAAAAATTAATTATCAAAAGGAAAGTTTAACTGTAATAAAGTTTTTCTTAAATAACAATCACGAAATTATGAAATGATAATGAACTCATTCGAGTAGATCCGAATTTATCCGCCTGTAGCAGAGGCGTTTTTGGTCAGTTAGGCCCAGTAAGTGGGACCTCCCAGTTTATTGTTTGGCCCGTAAAGGGTTTAGCCACCCTTTATTTTTTAAATAAATTAAAATACATTTTAACGTAAATCTCAAATATTTTAGCAAATTTGAAAAAGTTGGACCTCTTTGGTAAGATTTGGAGGTTGCTTTAAAATTTCGAGAAAGTTCATTTAGCAACCCACTTCACAACCGCAGGTGACGCCGCAGGCTTCAAGAGCCATTATTTGACGTTTCATATAAAAGGGTTTATTCAATCTTGGCAGATGACCAAAAGTGGAGTGGCGGAGTGGTTAACGCTTTCGCCTCGCAGCAAGTCGAGCCGGGTTCGATCCCAACTTGTGGCACTGGGTGAAAAACATAGATCTACTCGTTTTGCGCTGAGTTTGCAAGTTCTCTCCCCACTGGTTTAAATGGTTTTCCCTCAAGTTCTTCGGTTTCCTCTTTCCTTAAAAACTTGTTGAGGTTAAACGGTAATAGTGAGTGTAGGGAGCTGTTGGCTCGTGCGGCATGCGGGGCTTGCCACCACCCTAATAAGCGTTGTAACCCGGCCCCTGAATTAATGGCTTTAAAAGTCGCTTGATGACTTAGGCCTAGCTGATGTCCACCATTTTTGGGGTTGACCTATAACCCACAAATTTGAAGATCGAGAGAGCCACACTTATTGAAACTATAATTTTTAATTCAATCCTTTTTTTTAATTAATTTAAAAAAAGATTTCTTTAGACAAATGGACATAATTTTCATGGTTTGGAAACTTCGCGGAAAAACCAACGGATTCCTTCTAGTGAAAAATACAAATTGGTCGAGAAACAACAGGTTGCACCGTCACTACGGCACCTATCTGCCACTTAAAGCGTCCCCCCTCCTTTCCCAGGCTGATTGCCTGCTCTCCCAGTTTTAACTTCCAAAAAATGTTGTACGCGAAGAGTATCCCTTAATACGTAAAACATGAAACACGATCCTTCGCGAGATCGAGATAGTTTTCAGTGGGTGAAACTTTCTCGCCAAACCGCGGAAGCGTAAACCTCATCACGAATCAATATTTACCGCGTGAATTACTTCGACAAACGATATTAAATGTTAAAATTTTGTAGAAACTGCACTGTATTTTACAGATGCATTGTTCTAGAAACTACTATATTACACAATACCCATCAGTGGAGCCAAAACCACCCTCGCGGAACTGTGGTCGCAGCTCACCAAGAAAGATTCAGCCTAAACGTCTGGTGTGGCATTGTTGGAGACAACTTAGTGGGACCCTTTTTCCTTCCGCCAAGATTGAATGGAGAGTCGTACCTGGAATTTCTGCAAACGAGCCCTACCAGAGCTTCTGGAAGATGTTCCGTTAGCGACTAGACAGCGGATGTGGTTCTTGCACGATGGGGCGCCACCACATTTCAGCCGTGCCGTGAGAGACCACCTCGATGCGACATTTCCTTTAAGGTGGATAGGACGAGGAGGAACTATTCCATGGCCAGCACGATCTCGCGATTTGAACGCTTGTGACTTCTATCTTTGAGGACATCTGAAAAACGTAGTTTATAAAACAGAGGTCCGAGATGTCGACGACTTGCGCCAGCGTATTATCGATGCATTTGAGACAATTCGAAACACACCAGACATCTGGGAAAACGTTCGTCAATCATTTGTATGACGTTGTCGTTTGTGCATTAGAGTTCAAGGTGGGCATTTCGAACAACTCTTGTAAATAATGTGAACGGTGCGTGTAACAATGTCAATAATTGTTCTGTTTTGATAAATAAAAACATACCATTAATTATGTGCTGCTGGTTTTTGTACTATCAAACACGACTAGGTTACAGTTAAACGTCGAAAATTATTACAAGTCTTGTTTTTAAAGCTTCTTCGTAAATTCACAATCTGGAGGTGCATACTTCCGGATGATATTGTAATGATCTTTTAATATTCGGCGATCCTTTTATCACTTTATCTCTAAAAAACAACCGATCACTTTAAGACAACAATTGTGATCAAGGCATAATAAGGATTTCACATTTGCGTGAATTTCGGTGTTTTTTAGGTAAAATTTTGAAAGCTTGTATCTCCCAAACGGTACATTTTAGGACCATGGTTCATTTGCCATTTTCAACTCGTATTGACCCACAGAACACATTATTTAAGTTTCAGTACTCTTATCCGTAACACCCTGTATACATACAACGAAAAGGGTAATAAAATTGTGAAATATAATAGCTTGAGAGATTATGAACACTTACAATGTTAGTCATAGAGTTCCAGATAGTTCACCTTCCGGAATTGAGTTTGCACGGGAAAGCCCTTAAGATGATCTGGCAAGGAATTCCAGTCCCGAATGGACGAGGGAAGGAATGAGTGCTTGCGGCACGCGATACGGAATCCCGGAGGCACCACAGACACCGTGCGGAGACCGCGGGGTTTACGAAACCACTGAGAGGCCACCGCGGAAAGGTGGGGTGTATTGTTTCCTTAAATAAATCATGTTATATGTAACCAATTTTGACAATGTGTATTACGCACAACCAGGCTCTTATTAAAATTATTTTATAGAAATTTAAAAAGTTAATTTATAATTTTGTGGTCTAAATCTAAAACATTTTTTAGCAAAAAATTGAAAGAATTAAATTTCACTAATTACGTTTACTTAAACTCGGACATATAAATACTGAACTGTAATAATAGAACTATATCGCTCATTTTGACACCAAAAACATCGAAATCGAATAAGTATTTCCAGAGATATATGCAATTCCGGTACGACGAACATTTTCCAAGATGGCGGCGAAAACCGGCGTTGGAGGCAAAGGGACTTTTGGGAGGTGGTATACGACCCTAATCCCTTTCGATTCTGAAATTTGCGGCTGTAGCGTATTTTTTGCACTTCTCCCCCCAAATAATGGAACTCTACCCTGGGGGGCGATTCTGTAAAAAATCGAATGGGAATTCGATCTCGATACCCTATACCATGTCGAGATCGACTTCGACAATTTGCATTGATTTATGCTTATTCGAAATCTTTACCGAATACCATTCGTCGAGATCTCGAAGTTCGAAATGTAGTTTTCGATCGAAAATTGGATTTTGAATATTTACAGAGTAGGCCCCCTGGACTATGTTACTTTTACCTTGGTCCGACGTAGCTTTAATTGGGAGAGCTAAACTTAAGTTAAAATCCAACGGACTGAAACATCGAATTCTAACGGCGCTTAAATAATAACTTGGAATTGGCACTTAATTATGCGCGTAATAGATTTACTCCACAATTTAAAAATATAACACAAGTTTAAAGGGAATATAACCTGCAAAAAAATCTTTATGGAAGACCCCTTCAATTTTTCAAATTTCCCGTACAGTGGCGCCAAACATTTTTAAAGCCAAAGGCAAGAGCGGCCAGAGCTGCAACCGTTGGTGTTCCACACCAAATACCTGAGGTTATATTCCCTTTAATAACTAATTTTCAAGATACAAAAAATTAAGAGGCGCACGATGCCTATACCCACACAGTCGGCTTTCAAATCAATTCTGCCTTGCCTTTCTTTTCGAGGGACCGAGGAAAGCTCCCAATGACTCGCTTCTTTTTCTTGAGGCTTTGTCTCCCCTTTGGCGACCTTCAGTCGCAGTCAGTAATGGGGAAAAACCCACTCTTTCACTCAAATTCCAACGAGCGGAAATGGAAAACTGCGGAAATGATAAACTGCGCCAGTGAAACTCGCTCAAATGGAAAACAGCACAATTGCATATGCACTAATGGGAAATGCGCAAATGAGAAAACCGCGCAAACGGAAAACTGCGGAAATGGGTAACTGCGCGAGTGAAACTCGTGCTGATGCTCTCGGGCTCACCTTGGTCTCACCAATTATTTGCCGGGTCGTGGGCTCGAGCTCGCAATCTAAATTTACTCGCCAATTGGAGGTCTCGAGATCAGTCGATTTAAAACCTACAAACGGTCTCGGGCTCGGACTCACTGTAGTTATAAATATACGGGCAGTCTCGGGCTCGCGCTCACTATACTTACAAATCGATGAGTGGTCTTGCACTCGGTCTCGCAACAATTACAATTCGAAATGTGATCTCGGGCTAACTATAGTTACTTACATATAAAATGGTGGCCTCGAGCTCGTTCTCACTATATGTTTTAAAACTTCTGAAGGCCCAAGCTCGATCTCGATGTTTCAAAATACTCAGACAAGCTAAAGCTCGGTATCACTGTATTGTAGCTCTGCTCAACATGATAAAATTAAACCCCCCTCGATAGCTCTGTACTCTAGAGTTGGTCAAGTTGCTCAAGTTGCTCAACCCGATTTTTCGTCGCACAATTTATTTACCAAATAGCGCAATTAATTTTTTCGAGCTCTATTCCGGCATCACTGGCACACCTGGAAAACATTCGGAGGTGGTCAGGCAGCCACGAGCCCGGGAATCCAGACGGCACTAGGCCACGCTAACTTATAATGCTTTTTTTGTGAGCCTGAGCCTGTTTACCTATGGTAATATGTTCTAAGAATTTATAGAAATTTGTTTGATTCCAAAGTTATAGCATTGAAGAGTATGGTTGATAACGGATTACCCGAGAAAGCCGCTGAGTGTCGCGGGTATATTTCGAAATAAATAGCTTCAGCAACTTGACTGAAATTGTGGCTTTAGATGAAGTGTTAGGTGTTTCAAATTATTTAAATTCGTTTTAACGGAAACCATTGCTATTTGTGAAGCTACAGTAGCTAGCTTAGGTGTTAGAAGGTCTGAACGGTTTGAGTCACACAGCCCTTCGAACCGAGAAACTTATTCACAGCGTAACAGATACTAAAATTGTTTATTTTGGAAAACGAAAAAAGCCTTACATAGCCTCAGCGGCCAAAAACAAAGCTAAAAAAATTAAAAATTCAAACAAAATCAAGGTCATCGACGCAGGGCACCAGCGGCCGAACGGGATCACACCAACGAGACAGGAACATTGGACGAGCCATTAAACTGAAACCGTTAACTGGCGTTGCGGAACAATAGCCATGGCGAAAACTAACACAGACGCCGAAACGAAGCCAAAAAAAAGGGAGAAGTACGATGTTCCCATTTAAGTAAGCGCTCATTTTTATTGCTGGTGCCGCTTAGATTGCTGAATTTTCCACCTGAATATAAGCTTAACCTCTACAAAATACAGCTGAATTAGGTCTAATGCAATTGTTACAGCGTAACAGTTACTACATTTTCATCTTAGCCGGAAGGCCGAGAAACTACGATTTGCTGTTCGACTAAACATATATATCCTAGAGAATAGTTCAACAAACAATATTTAACCGTAGAAAAACAATTATTGGTATTTACAGCACACCACCGAACATAAAACATACACTAGCATTTCAGCTGGATGCTATACAAAGTTATGAGACGAAATTCCTTTTCCCAAGGAAAAAAGGCTTAAAATATATTACTTAAGTCATGAGGAACCGCAAATGAAAAATATCTGCGAAAGTGGAAAACGCGGAAATGAAAAACTGCGGAAATTATAAACTGCGCCAGTGAAACTCGCTCAAATGGAAAACAGCACAATTGCATATGCACTAATGGGAAATGCGCAAATGAGAAAACCGCGCAAACGGAAAACTGCGGAAATGGGTAACTGCGCGAGTGAAACTCGTGCAAATGGAAAACGCGCAATTGCATATGCGCTAATGGGAACTGCGCAAATGAAAACTGCGCAATTGGACCTATTACCATTTTGATCGGGTCGAGTTGTCGAGTATTCGATTATTTCAAAATTTTCCTTGTTCGAGTAGTCAAGTAGTCAGAAAACCCGGTCGGATACTCGAGTACTCGAGTAGTTAGAAAAATCGTTCGGGTACTTGATTAATCGACGAGTTCTATTCACGTAGTCGAGTTATTAAGAAAAATTTAAAATAGCCTACTAGTTACTATTTAAATGGATGTTAGTAGAGGGAAAGTAAGGGCGAGACATCGATCCCGGGTTCGGGTTTGGGTTCGGGATCGAAATCCGGAATTTAAGGGATGAAATGGGGGTAAAATCGTCAAAAAGTCAATGTATTTATGATATTTCTCGCGACGATTTGTTTTTTCGTATATCAACATATTGTGTCCAGGCCAACTTGTTCATTTATCTACGCTTATCTCGAAAGATACTTGAACGTATATCTTATCAAGTTTTATCGTACGGAATAAGTTGAAATGATGTAAAAATTGATAACCTAGGCGACGCGTGCGCAGATTACCCCGGGGGACGCGGTTAATTTGAATTTAAGAGTGTTTTGACGTCATGGAATATTCGTTGTTAAAGTAGAATGGAAATATTTTTTCACTTCATTTTAATATCATTGTAGTACTTAAATATGCTTGACACTTGAACCAATCTCACGAGTATTTCTTAAAACGAATATCTCGATCGCGTTTTATCGTACGAAATAAGTGGAAATTATGATTAATAACCTAGGCAGGAAGATAGCGCGCGCGTGCGCGGATTACCTGGGAGGCGCGGATTGCCCGGGCGCGCGGTTAATTTGAATTTAAAACATGGATTCCCTCTCCGAAATAATTCATGTACCCAAAATTGGACCGCAAGTTTTTTTCTTTTAGGGAATCTCTATGGGAGTTTAACATTACAATAAAGCTAATAGGTCCAGTTTGGGGTACTTTTGGTCCGAAATGGGGTACATAGGGCCGAAAATGGTGACTTTGGTCGTTTTAAGGGTACTTTTGGTCTATTTCGGTCCATTTTTGGGTACATCAGAAAAGCAGTTGGAAAAACGAAGAGCCTTATTTTTTTTTTCCACCCATCTCCAAACTCCAAAAATGTATTGCTATAATTTATTTATCCCTTCCGTAGGTATAAAATAAGATAAAAACCACTGACCTATATTTTAATTACGGTAAATTAAAAATACTTAATTAGTGTACTAAGTTACGTTTAAAAGAACCTTTTGTAACAATTCCAATATGTAAATATAGGTATAAGGATTGAAAAAATACTTAAAATGGTTTTACTGATAAACTCTAAAGGAATTTAACTTTAAAGGGTATCTTAGATTATTGTTTTTAATTTTATTCAAGTTGAAAACGTTTTAAGAGTCCTTCAAAGTACTATAAAAGGATTTTATTTACGAACTTAATTCATATTTTCTTCAAACTTTCAATTCGCTTTTATTACTATTTAAATACGGTAAAATATAATTCTTATACACAAATATAGTCAGAAAGATACTATAAAACACTAAAATTAAAATTAAATTAAATTTGTGTGGATAAGATTTGTAAATATCATTTTGAAACTAATAACTTTCACGCTTTATTTAAGTCAAGCCAATAAAAACAATTACCTATATTTTAAATACGGTAAAATATAAATACATTTCCGATATGTAAATAGGTAGAATAACACTATGAAAAGTTCCTTTTTCTTCTTTTAATACGACAACACACAACTCTGATACGCAAATATATAAAGAAAATATAAAAACAAATTTACTCTACGTTCGATACGTTAAAATACATTTCCGATACACAAATATAGATAAAGAAATACTATAAAATGTAAAAAGGTAGAAAAATACTACACATTAACCATTGTGAATTTAAGCTTACAACATCCTCTATACTCTAAATTCAACACGCTAAAATATACTTCCGAAATGCCAATATAGGTAGTAAAATACTACAAAATCTCTATACTTTACCTTCAATACGTTAAATTACATTCCAATATGTAAATATAGGAGGAAAAATACTACAAAAGCCTTTTTTCTTGGCGTTCAATATGTTAAAAAAGATTTCTGAAATGCAAATGTAGGTAGTAAATACTACAAAATCTCTATACTCTACCTTCAATACGTTAAATTACATTCCAATTTGTAAATATAGGTAGTAAATACTACAAAAGCCTCTTTTCTTGGCGTTCAATCATGGACACTGTATCTCTAACCGGACGGGAAAAGCAGCATAAAAGAGGTACCCCCTCACTGTCCGTTTGCGGCCTACTTCGTATTAGCTGAAATAGTCGGCCGTACTCGATTTGCAGGGCCATCAAGGTCATTCGAAAGAATGTAAACCTTATTTCTTTATCGTTCGAAATGCGCCATCTACTGGGGATTCGCTAGGTATTATGGGTATCAACATTTTCGCGATTTCTGTCTGCTTAGCTAGGACTGTATAAATCGTCTGCTACTTAAGTTATCGGTAAGGCTTAATAAGTTTAGGTGTAAAATATGATTTTCAAATGAGATCGAGAGACAAAACAGGTAATTTATAATAAATAATTTCGCCTATTTTATTGAATGTTCAATTTTTAATGATAGTATATTATTTACAGTTCTTCAGAAACTCCCAAAAGGGGAGGAACAAGATGTTGTGTTATCGGTTGTGGGAAAAACAGCTACAAGAGTAAAGCTAGCTTTCATTTGTTTCCAAGGGACAAGACTTTGAAAGAGGAATGGATTAGTAGGATTCAATCAGCTCCTCATGATTTCTAAACCATGCACAAGTTCAAAAGCAAATTTTGAAACTGGATTCCTTCAGCAACTAGCAAAATCTGCAGATACCATTTCAACCCAGCTGGAGTCAAACATTACAATGATTTTCTCCCTTGTTACTTTCCTTGGAAATCTTTTGAACATATTGTTTTAAAGCCTTTCAAAGGTTGGAAATTAACTTATAATTATTTATTTATAATAAATTATAACATTTTTACCTTGTTTTTATTCACAGTACGGTTAGGTTATAACTATCTGGTTCTTCCTCCGGATGAAACGTTGTCGCTAAGAGCAGATGTTGTTATTAACAACGAGGAAAGTACGTTACCAGTACCACAAATGAGCATGAAGAATGAGTTTACCATCAGCCACTGTGAACATTCGTGTATAATAAAATACCATTACTCATCAATTATTAATGAAAAGGTTGATATTTGAAAATAAGGAGCTTAAAGAGAAGTCTTCAACCCTGGAAAAAAATAACGAAGACACTTTAAATGAATTAACGAATAAATGTAAACAATTAATAAATCTTGAGATGCAATTTAAGGTTTCCAACGCCACTAACAAGTCATTCAGCGTAACCACTAATCTACAAATAAAAACATTGTCATATTAAAAACTACATAGCAATAGCAACGGTAACTATATTTACACCACAGTCTATCCACTATAGACTCTGTTTACACTGTAAATGCAACTTACTTGTTTTGGTTTTCCATGTTTGAAATATGTATAATAGATTTCTATTCCTCACATTACCACCTTGGCTTAAATTTCAACTTTAACTATAAAAATTTAATATTTTGTATAATTTTATGTACGAAAACTATAAAGAATAGTTTACGAATAAATTGCTTACCTGTTTAAAGTATTCAACTTTTTCATTATCATTAAATAACCCTTTAAATTACGAAGATAATGCAGGAACGATTTAAAAAAACTATTCCTAAGCAGACGATCTTTCTGAAAAAATTTCAAAGAACTCTTGGGAAAATTCGATTTCCCATAATTCTCAGAATAATTTGAATTTATTTCACCAGGTGTCGTATTCAAACGATAAAGAACGTTTTTTCGACCACGTTACGAATTATATGGCCTTGACAGCCCCGAAACTTTAAAAATTCTTGAACCTCCCCCCCTTTAGAGAGAGACGGTGGCGGCGGCAGGTGATTTTGTATGGTGGAAGCTACAGCCTTTCCCGTCCGGTTAGAGATACAGTGTACATGGTTCAATATGTTAAAATAGATTTCTGAAATGCAAATATAGGTAGTAATTACTACAAAAGCCTCTTACTCTACGTTCAATACGTTAAATTAATGATATGCCTCCGATCGAATCGTTCATTTTTTCCTATTTAAATATACGCATTTAAATTAGAATTGCTTCTAGTGTTCGGCAGTCGATTAATTTTTATCCACAAATTTTCCGATTTATTTAAAAAACGTTGGTAAAAAAATATCATTTTAACTTATTTAATTGTGTTTTTTACCCAACCAAGCATTTATTTGAATAAAAGTGGTATTTATTTAAATAACCAATAGTTAAATAAAAATTGTTAAATGTTTAAATAATCGAAAGTGAACAAGCCTATTTTTTAAATAAAACAAACAGACTTTAGAGTTGATAAGATTTGTAAATATCATTTGAAACTAATAATTTTCACGCTTTATTTAAGTCAAGCAATTACATTTTTAAAAATGAAAGAAGTTAAACAATATAAAAATTTTTAAATATTGTAAATATTTTTAGGTAATAAAGAAATTAAGAAATGTTTTAATTAAAATATCTTTCATTTTCTACTACATTTTTAAAAATGAAAGAAGTTTAACAATATAATTATTCTAATATAATTTCAAAATCAGGTATTATTTAAAGTACAAATGCATAATTTAGTGAAGCAATTCTTATTTAAATACTTTTATTTAATTAATTTGTGTATCTGAAATGTATTTATTGAAAAATAAGTGGGTTTTACTATTTATCACGGTTTTATATATATATATATATATATATATATATATATATATATTGGAATTGTTACAAAAGGTTCTTTTAAACGTAACTTAGTACATTAATTTATTTTGGAAGTTCAAAACGTATTAAGAGCCCTTCAGAGTACTATAAAAGGATTTCATTTACAAACTAAATTAATATTTTCTTCAAACTTTCAATTCGTTATAATTTGAATTTAAATGAAAACACCATGGATTATAGGTGCGTAATCTACTATTAGACCGAACGGATTAAAAAATACTTAAAGTAAGGGGTTTTACTGATAAACTAAAGGAATTTAACTTTAAAGGGTATCTTAGATTATTGTTTTTAACATTATTCAAGTTCAAAACGTATAAAGAGTCCTTCAAAGTAATTTAAAAGAATTTTATTTACGAACTAAATCCATATTTTAGAAGTTAGTTTGTATGAAATACTTACTAATACCTGAAAAATGGACTTTAGGATTGATAAGATTTGTAAATATCATTTGAAACTAATAATTTTCACGCTTTATTTAAGTCAAGCAATTACATTTTTAAAAATGAAAGAAGTTAAACAATATAAAAATTGTAAATATTGTAAATATTTTTAGGTAATAAAGAAATTAAGAAATGTTTTAATTAAAATATCTTTCATTTTCCACTACATTTTTAAAAATGAAAGAAGTTTAACAATATAATTATTCTAATATAATTTCAAAATCAGGTATTATTTAAAGTACAAATGCATAATTTAGTGAAGCAATTCTTATTTAAATACTTTTATTTAATTAATTTGTGTATCTGAAATGTATTAATTGAAAAATAAGTGGTTTTTACTATTTATCACGGTTTTTTATATATACATATATATATATATATTTGAATGGTTACAAAAGGTTCTCTTAAACGTAACTTAGTACATTAATTTATTTTGGAAGTTCAAAACGTATTAAGAGCCCTTCAGAGTACTATAAAAGGATTTCATTTACAAACTAAATTAATATTTTCTTCAAACTTTCAATTCGTTATAGAATTTAAATGAAAACATCATGGATTATAGGTGCGTAATCTACTATTAGACCGAACTAATTAAAAAAATACTTAAAGTAAGTGGTTTTACTGATAAACTCTAAAGGAATTTTGGAATTTTCTAGAATAGCAAAGTAAAACTAAAACGTAAACCAAGTTTAAAACGAAACTAATAACTGGGAGAAAGGTTGAAGTAAGTAATTTTTTTTGATTTTTCGTTTTTTAATTTTTGAGTTCCCTATATTATTATAAACTAAATTGAATATAATTTTTGAAAATTTGTGATAAAAGATCTGCTCCTTCGTGTTTTAAATATATTTAAAAACTCGAGATTTTAATGACTAATAAAATATAAATTATACATTTGGTTTAGTATTTTACTATTGCAAGTAAAATTAATAGTAATTTCAATTACTTTTTTAGTTTTTTTTTTTGACAAATATGCAAACTATTTAGTTATTTCAAAAACAAATACGTCGAATTATTTGGTATTCGAAATACTATTGGTTAGTTTTAATATCTTTAATTTTATTTTTCAGAACAATTTCTCTTTGTCTAGCTTCTTCTAACTTTAATTTAGATGGCCTTAAAGCCAAGTATTTAACAAATTTTGTAACCAAGTAGATGGAGCTTTAAACAATTTTTCAGTCATGTAGTCAAGGAAATGTTCAAATATACGTGTATTTGGTCATTTTGATGGTCAAATAGCCCAGTATGGAACTGCGAGATGATAGTCAGACATTGAGACGCGGGTGGCGCCCGTGCCCCAGCGTCCACGCCAGCCAGAGACCGTAGTTGCTTTTGGCGTCGGGGGAATGTCCCATTCTAGCGAAAGGTACTTTTTTTCCGATGGTGAATTATCCCTAGCCGGACAGTTTGGAAAGAATCTAGCATGTTCAAGTTCTGGTACGTCTCCTGATTTCCATCCTTCTAATACGCCATGGCATTTGTAACATCGTACTTCATCGCCCCGCTGAATATAGTAGAATCCAGCCTTCGCTAGTTGCTCCTTAGTGACGTGCGGATTTTTCCAGTGACGAAACGTTTCCAGTCGATACACTTCAATGTCCATAGCTGATCTAGACCAAATACGTTCTATAGTTTCAAATGATACATTCTCTAAGTCTACATTTACCCCTAAGTCTACTAAACCTAATTTTATCAATATGGTTAAATTTCTACGCTAAAATTCTCAATATAAACGCTTTTTTCAATATGCAAATTGTTTTAAATATGTCTAAAAATATAGTCTATTACCAAGAAAAAATAGTTACTTACTTTACGGGTAGAAATTTAACCATATTGATAAAATTAGGTTTAGTAGACTTAGGGGTAAATGTAGACTTAGAGAATGTATCATTTGAAACTATAGAACGTATTTGGTCTAGATCAGCTATGGACATTGAAGTGTATCGACTTGAAACGTTTCGTCACTGGAAAAATCCGCACGTCACTAAGGAGCAACTAGCGAAGGCTGGATTCTACTATATTCAGCGGGGCGATGAAGTACGATGTTACAAATGCCATGGCGTATTAGAAGGATGGAAATCAGGAGACGTACCAGAACTTGAACATGCTAGATTCTTTCCAAACTGTCCGGCTAGGGATAATTCACCATCGGAAAAAAAAGTACCTTTCGCTAGAATGGGACATTCCCCCGACGCCAAAAGCAACTACGGTCTCTGGCTGGCGTGGACGCTGGGGCACGGGCGCCACCCGCGTCTCAATGTCTGACTATCATCTCGCAGTTCCATACTGGGCTATTTGACCATCAAAATGACCAAATACACGTATATTTGAACATTTCCTTGACTACATGACTGAAAAATTGTTTAAAGCTCCATCTACTTGGTTACAAAATTTGTTAAATACTTGGCTTTAAGGCCATCTAAATTAAAGTTAGAAGAAGCTAGACAAAGAGAAATTGTTCTGAAAAATAAAATTAAAGATATAAAAACTAACCAATAGTATTTCGAATACCAAATAATTCGACGTATTTGTTTTTGAAATAACTAAATAGTTTGCATATTTGTCAAAAAAAAAAACTAAAAAAGTAATTGAAATTACTATTAATTTTACTTGCAATAGTAAAATACTAAACCAAATGTATAATTTATATTTTATTAGTCATTAAAATCTCGAGTTTTTAAATATATTTAAAACACGAAGGAGCAGATCTTTTATCACAAATTTTCAAAAATTATATTTAATTTAGTTCATAATAATATAGGGAACTCAAAAATTAAAAAACGAAAAATCAAAAAAAATTACTTACTTCAACCTTTCTCCCAGTTATTAGTTTCGTTTTAAACTTGGTTTACGTTTTAGTTTTACTTTGCTATTCTAGAAAATTCCAAAATTCATTTAGAGTTTATCAGTAAAACCACTTACTTTAAGTATTTTTTTTAATTAGTTCGGTCTAATAGTAGATTACGCACCTATAATCCATGATGTTTTCATTTAAATTCAAATTATAACGAATTGAAAGTTTGAAGAAAATATTAATTTAGTTTGTAAATGAAATCCTTTTATAGTACTCTGAAGGGCTCTTAATACGTTTTGAACTTCCAAAATAAATTAATGTACTAAGTTACGTTTAAAAGAACCTTTTGTAACCATTCAAATATATATATATATATATATGTATATATAAAAAACCGTGATAAATAGTAAAACCCACTTATTTTTCAATTAATACATTTCAGATACACAAATTAATTAAATAAAAGTATTTAAATAAGAATTGCTTCACTAAATTATGCATTTGAACTTTAAATAATACCTGATTTTGAAATTATATTAGAATAATTATATTGTTAAACTTCTTTCATTTTTAAAAATGTAGTAGAAAATGAAAGATATTTTAATTAAAACATTTCTTAATTTCTTTATTACCTAAAAATATTTACAATATTTACAAATTTTTATATTGTTTAACTTCTTTCATTTTTAAAAATGTAATTGCTTGACTTAAATAAAGCGTGAAAATTATTAGTTTCAAATGATATTTACAAATCTTATCAACTCTAAAGTCTGTTTGTTTTATTTAAAAAATAGGCTTGTTCACTTTCGATTATTTAAACATTTAACAATTTTTATTTAACTATTGGTTATTTAAATAAATACCACTTTTATTCAAATAAATGCTTGGTTGGGTAAAAAACACAATTAAATAAGTTAAAATGATATTTTTTTACCAACGTTTTTTAAATAAATCGGAAAATTTGTGGATAAAAATTAATCGACTGCCGAACACTAGAAGCAATTCTAATTTAAATGCGTATATTTAAATAGGAAAAAATGAACGATTCGATCGGAGGCATATCATTAATTTAACGTATTGAACGTAGAGTAAGAGGCTTTTGTAGTAATTACTACCTATATTTGCATTTCAGAAATCTATTTTAACATATTGAACGCCAAGAAAAGAGGCTTTTGAAGTATTTACTACCTATATTTGCATTTCAGAAATCTATTTTAACATATTGAACGCCAAGAAAAGAGGCTTTTGTAGTATTTACTACCTATATTTACAAATTGGAATGTAATTTAACGTATTGAAGGTAGAGTATAGAGATTTTGTAGTATTTACTACCTACATTTGCATTTCAGAAATCTTTTTTAACATATTGAACGCCAAGAAAAGAGGCTTTTGTAGTATTTTTCCTCCTATATTTACATATTGGAATGTAATTTAACGTATTGAAGGTAAAGTATAGAGATTTTGTAGTATTTTACTACCTATATTGGCATTTCGGAAGTATATTTTAACGTGTTGAATGTAGAGTATAGAGGATGTTGTAAGCTTAAATTCATAATGGTTAATGTGTAGTATTTTTCTACCTTTTTACATTTTATAGTATTTCTTTATCTATATTTGTGTATCGGAAATGTATTTTAACGTATCGAACGTAGAGTAAATTTGTTTTTATATTTTCTTTATATATTTGCGTATCAGAGTTGTGTGTTGTCGTATTAAAAGAAGAAAAAGGAACTTTTCATAGTGTTATTCTACCTATTTACATATCGGTAATGTATTTATATTTTACCGTATTTAAAATATAGGTAATTGTTTTTATTGGCTTGACTTAAATAAAGCGTGAAAGTTATTAGTTTCAAAATGATATTTACAAATCTTATCCACACAAATTTAATTTAATTTTAATTTTAGTGTTTTATAGTATCTTTCTGACTATATTTGTGTATAAGAATTATATTTTACCGTATTTAAATAGTAATAAAAGCGAATTGAAAGTTTGAAGAAAATATGAATTAAGTTCGTAAATAAAATCCTTTTATAGTACTTTGAAGGACTCTTAATACGTTTTCAACTTGAATAAAATTAAAAACAATAATCTAAGATACCCTTTAAAGTTAAATTCCTTTAGAGTTTATCAGTAAAACCATTTTAAGTATTTTTTCAATCCTTATACCTATATTTACATATTGGAATTGTTACAAAAGGTTCTTTTAAACGTAACTTAGTACACTAATTAAGTATTTTTAATTTACCGTAATTAAAATATAGGTAAGTGGTTTTTATTCTATTTTATACCTACGGAAGGGATAAATAAATTATAGCAATAAATTTTTGGAGTTTGGAGATGGGTGGAAAAAATAAGGCTCTTCGTTTTTCCAACTGCTTTTCTGATGTACCCAAAAATGGACCAAATTAGACCAAAAGTACCCTTAAAACGACCAAAGTCACCATTTTCGGCCCTATGTACCCCATTTCGGACCAAAAGTACCCCAAACTGGACCTATTAGCTTTATTGTAATGTTAAACTCCCATAGAGATTCCCCTAAAAGAAAAAAACTTGCGGTCCAATTTTGGGTACATGAATTATTTCGGAGACGAAATCCATGTTTTAAATTCAAATTAACCGCGCGCCCGGGCAATCCGCGCCTCCCAGGTAATCCGCGCACGCGCGCGCTATCTTCCTGCCTAGTTTATTAATCATAATTTCCACTTATTTCGTACGATAAAACGCGATCGAGATATTCGTTTTAAGAAATACTCGTGAGATTGGTTCAAGTGTCAAGCATATTTAAGTACTACAATGATATTAAAATGAAGTGAAAAAATATTTCCATTCTACTTTAACAACGAATATTCCATGACGTCAAAACACTCTTAAATTCAAATTAACCGCGTCCCCCGGGGTAATCTGCGCACGCGTCGCCTAGGTTATCAATTTTTACATCATTTCAACTTATTCCGTACGATAAAACTTGATAAGATATACGTTCAAGTATCTTTCGAGATAAGCGTAGATAAATGAACAAGTTGGCCTGGACACAATATGTTGATATACGAAAAAACAAATCGTCGCGAGAAATATCAGAAATACATTGACTTTTTGACGATTTTACCCCCATTTCATCCCTTAAATCCCGGATTTCGATCCCGAACCCAAACCCGAACCCGGGATCGATGTCTCGCCCTTACTTTCCCTCTACTAATGTTAGATAACAACTAACAAGTTAAAATAGATGAAAATAATTAGAGAAACCCTTTAGAACGTTACTCAGGCACTCACGGCAGAGAGAATTCTGAGCTCTCTCAAAACCAAAACTTATGTACGAATCCAGCCAGCCAATCACTCAAGGTCATTGAAGGATATGCTTTTTTTAATTTATTTCTTTCCTTTTTCTACCCGGGCGACTGGCTATGATTATTGTCTAGTACCCGACGAGTGGTCGATTACCCGAATATTGTCAGCGGGAAAAACAATTCGGCGAGTTTTACATATAGACATATGAAACAGGATAGACCCACGATTCTAAGGAAGGGTAGTATGGTGGTGACTGCTAGCAGACCACACTAATTTGCTCAAAATTAAATTTAATTTAAATTTAAATTTGGAAATATATCTTTTCATGGTACGAAACCGATAACAAAGGAAAGTTAATCTTTTAATTGTCGATACATATATATCTATATAAATATAAATAAAATTCATCTAATAATTAAGTCTTCTTTTGTATGTATTTCATCTAATATTAACGAGAAATAATGTTGATGTCCGGTTAAGACATGTTTACTTTTTCTCTCATTTCTTTTAACACGTCTTCATTGAAACCACTTTTTGCACTTAAATCTTTAGAGTAATTATGAAGATTTATTTGTGATGGGAGAACTAAATTTTCTTTCAACGCCTCGTGAGTGGTAGGAGATTTAGCTTTTATATACTGAATGATGGCGCGTTTCCATTTCATTGGGCTCGAAATGTTTGCGATTGAAGATAGGTAAAGTACGTTCCAAAAGCTATTTGATGACTAGATGTTTCCGAATCAAAATGCTTGACGAAATTTTTGCTCGCGTTTTTCCAATCAGAATAACCACGTGTAAACACACCCTCTTTTGATCGCGAAAAATGCCGGCAACAGAAACAGAATATTTTGTCACTTAATACTGAATACTCGATCATTTCATATTTTTTGTAACAACAAACGCTAAAACTTCCGAGAACGGCCACCAATCTTTGATTTTGGGAATGAGTCTAATTTCGGTTGCTCAATATCTGATATTAACGTTGACTTCGGCAAGGTAGCATTTCCTAATTGTGACAAATTCTCTGGATTTTCATAATTTTCATTAGTAGACTTAGAGGGTATAGGAACAATTTGGGTTTGAAGACTATTTACGAAGTCAATTGACTCATTGAAATCACTAGTTTTGGTTTGAAGACTATTTACGAAGTCAATTGACTCATTTTAATCACTAATTTCAGTTTGAAGACTATTTCCGAAGTCTATTGACTCATTTAAATAACTAATTTCGGTTTGAAGACTATTTCCGAAGCCAATTGACTCATTTTAATCACTAATTGTGGTTTGAAGACTATTTCCGAAGTCAATTGACTCATTGAAATCACTAATTGTGGTTTGAAGACTATTTACGAAGTATATTGACTCATTTAAATCACTAATTTTGGTTTGAAGACTATTTCCTAAGTCAATTGACTCATTTTAATCACTAATTTCGGTTTGAAGACTATTTCCGAAGTCTATTGACTCATTGAAATCACTAGTTTTGGTTTGAAGACTATTTACAAAGTCAATTGACTCATTTTAATCACTAATTTCGGTTTGAAGACTATTTCCGAAGTCTATTGACTCATTTAAATAACTAATTTCGGTTTGAAGACTATTTCCGAAGCCAATTGACTCATTTAAATCACTAATTGTGGTTTGAAGACTATTTCCGAAGTCAATTGACTCATTGAAATCACTAATTGTGGTTTGAAGACTATTTACGAAGTATATTGACTCATTTAAATCACTAATTTTGGTTTGAAGACTATTTCCGAAGTCAATTGACTCATTTTAATCACTAATTTTGGTTTGAAGACTATTTCCGAAGTCTATTGACTCATTTAAAATAACTAATTTCGGTTTGAAGACTATTTCCGAAGTCAATTGACTCATTGAAATCACTAATTGTGGTTTGAAGACTATTTCCGAAGTATATTGACTCATTTAACTCACTAATTTTGGTTTGAAGACTATTTCCGAAGTCAAATGACTCATTTTAATCACTAATTTTGGTTTGAAGACTATTTCCGAAGTCTATTGACTCATTTAAAATAACTAATTTTGGTTTGAAGACTATTTCCGAAGTCTATTGACTAATTTAAATAATTAATTTCGGTTTGAAGACTATTTCCGAAGTCTATTGACTCATTTAAATAACTAATTTCGGTTTGAAGACTATTTCCGAAGTCAATTGACTCATTGAAACACTAATTGTGGTTTGAAGACTATTTCCGAAGTCAATTGACTCATTTTAATCACTAATTTTGGTTTGAAGACTATTTCCGAAGTCAATTGACTCATTTTAATCACTAATTTTGGTTTGAAGACTATTACCGAAGTCAATTGACTCATTGAAATCACTAATTGTGGTTTGAAGACTATTTCCGAAGTCAATTGACTCATTTTAATCACTAATTTCAGTTTGAAGACTATTTCCGAAGTCTATTGACTCATTTAAATAACTAATTTCGGTTTGAAGACTATTTCCGAAGCCAATTGACTCATTTTAATCACTAATTGTGGTTTGAAGACTATTTCCGAAGTCAATTGACTCATTGAAATCACTAATTGTGGTTTGAAGACTATTTACGAAGTATATTGACTCATTTAAATCACTAATTTTGGTTTGAAGACTATTTCCTAAGTCAATTGACTCATTTTAATCACTAATTTCGGTTTGAAGACTATTTCCGAAGTCTATTGACTCATTGAAATCACTAGTTTTGGTTTGAAGACTATTTACAAAGTCAATTGACTCATTTTAATCACTAATTTCGGTTTGAAGACTATTTCCGAAGTCTATTGACTCATTTAAATAACTAATTTCGGTTTGAAGACTATTTCCGAAGCCAATTGACTCATTTTAATCACTAATTGTGGTTTGAAGACTATTTCCGAAGTCAATTGACTCATTGAAATCACTAATTGTGGTTTGAAGACTATTTACGAAGTATATTGACTCATTTAAATCACTAATTTTGGTTTGAAGACTATTTCCGAAGTCAATTGACTCATTTTAATAACTAATTTTGGTTTGAAGACTATTTCCGAAGTCTATTGACTCATTTAAAATAACTAATTTCGGTTTGAAGACTATTTCCGAAGTCAATTGACTCATTGAAATCACTAATTGTGGTTTGAAGACTATTTCCGAAGTATATTGACTCATTTAAATCACTAATTTTGGTTTGAAGACTATTTCCGAAGTCAATTGACTCATTTTAATCACTAATTTTGGTTTGAAGACTATTTCCGAAGTCTATTGACTCATTTAAAATAACTAATTTCGGTTTGAAGACTATTTCCGAAGTCTATTGACTCATTTAAATAACTAATTTCGGTTTGAAGACTATTTCCGAAGCCAATTGACCCATTTTAATCACTAATTTTGGTTTGAAGACTATTTCCGAAGTCAATTGACTCATTTTAATCACTAATTTTGGTTTGAAGACTATTTCCGAAGTCTATTGACTCATTTAAATAATTAATTTCGGTTTGAAGAGTATTTCCGAAGTCTATTGACTCATTTAAATAACTAATTTCGGTTTGAAGACTATTTCCGAAGTCAATTGACTCATTGAAACACTAATTGTGGTTTGAAGACTATTTCCGAAGTCAATTGACTCATTTTAATCACTAATTTTGGTTTGAAGACTATTTCCGAAGTCAATTGACTCATTTTAATCACTAATTTTGGTTTGAAGACTATTACCGAAGTCAATTGACTCATTGAAATCACTAATTGTGGTTTGAAGACTATTTCCGAAGTCAATTGACTCATTTAAATCACTAATTTTGGTTTGAAGACTATTTCCGAAGTCTATTGACTCATTGAAATCACTAGTTTTGGTTTGAAGACTATTTACGAAGTCAATTGACTCATTTTAATCACTAATTTCGGTTTGAAGACTTTTTCCGAAGTCTATTGACTCATTTAAATAACTAATTTCGGTTTGAAGACTATTTCCGAAGCCAATTGACTCATTTTAATCACTAATTGTGGTTTGAAGACTATTTCCGAAGTCAATTGACTCATTGAAATCACTAATTGTGGTTTGAAGACTATTTACGAAGTATATTGACTCATTTAAATCACTAATTTTGGTTTGAAGACTATTTCCGAAGTCAATTGACTCATTTTAATCACTAATTTTGGTTTGAAGACTATTTCCGAAGTCTATTGACTCATTTAAAATAACTAATTTCGGTTTGAAGACTATTTCCGAAGTCTATTGACTCATTTTAATCACTAATTTTGGTTTGAAGACTATTTCCGAAGTCTATTGACTCATTTAAAATAACTAATTTCGGTTTGAAGACTATTTCCGAAGTCTATTGACTCATTTAAATAACTAATTTCGGTTTGAAGACTATTTCCGAAGCCAATTGACTCATTTTAATCACTAATTGTGGTTTGAAGACTATTTCCGAAGTCAATTGACTCATTGAAATCACTAATTGTGGTTTGAAGACTATTTACGAAGTATATTGACTCATTTAAAATAACTAATTTTGGTTTGAAGACTATTTCCGAAGTCAATTGACTCATTTTAATCACTAATTTTGGTTTGAAGACTATTTCCGAAGTCTATTGACTCATTTAAAATAACTAATTTCGGTTTGAAGACTATTTCCGAAGTCTATTGACTCATTTTAATCACTAATTTTGGTTTGAAGACTATTTCCGAAGTCTATTGACTCATTTAAAATAACTAATTTCGGTTTGAAGACTATTTCCGAAGTCTATTGACTCATTTAAATAACTAATTTCGGTTTGAAGACTGTTTCCGAAGCCAATTGACTCATTTTAATCACTAATTTCGGTTTGAAGACTATTTCCGAAGTCTATTGACTCATTTAAATAACTAATTTCGGTTTGAAGACTATTTCCGAAGCCAATTGACTCATTTTAATCACTAATTGTGGTTTGAAGACTATTTCCGAAGTCAATTGACTCATTGAAATCACTAATTGTGGTTTGAAGACTATTTACGAAGTATATTGACTCATTTAAATCACTAATTTTGGTTTGAAGACTATTTCCGAAGTCAATTGACTCATTTTAATCACTAATTTTGGTTTGAAGACTATTTCCGAAGTCTATTGACTCATTTAAAATAACTAATTTCGGTTTGAAGACTATTTCCGAAGTCAATTGACTCATTGAAATCACTAATTGTGGTTTGAAGACTATTTCCGAAGTATATTGACTCATTTAAATCACTAATTTTGGTTTGAAGACTATTTCCGAAGTCAATTGACTCATTTTAATCACTAATTTTGGTTTGAAGACTATTTCCGAAGTCAATTGACTCATTTTAATCACTAATTTTGGTTTGAAGACTATTTCCGAAGTCTATTGACTCATTTAAAATAACTAATTTCGGTTTGAAGACTATTTCCGAAGTCTATTGACTCATTTTAATCACTAATTTTGGTTTGAAGACTATTTCCGAAGTCTATTGACTCATTTAAAATAACTAATTTCGGTTTGAAGACTATTTCCGAAGTCTATTGACTCATTTAAATAACTAATTTCGGTTTGAAGACTGTTTCCGAAGCCAATTGACTCATTTTAATCACTAATTTTGGTTTGAAGACTATTTCCGAAGTCTATTGACTCATTTAAATAACTAATTTCGGTTTGAAGACTATTTCCGAAGTCAATTGACTCATTTTAATCACTAATTTTGGTTTGAAGACTATTACCGAAGTCAATTGACTCATTGAAATCACTAATTGTGGTTTGAAGACTATTTCCGAAGTCAATTGACTCATTTAAATCACTAATTTTGGTTTGAAGACTATTTCCGAAGTCTATTGACTCATTGAAATCACTAGTTTTGGTTTGAAGACTATTTACGAAGTCAATTGACTCATTTTAATCACTAATTTCGGTTTGAAGACTTTTTCCGAAGTCTATTGACTCATTTAAATAGCTAATTTCGGTTTGAAGACTATTTCCGAAGCCAATTGACTCATTTTAATCACTAATTGTGGTTTGAAGACTATTTCCGAAGTCAATTGACTCATTGAAATCACTAATTGTGGTTTGAAGACTATTTACGAAGTATATTGACTCATTTAAATCAATAATTTTGGTTTGAAGACTATTTCCGAAGTCAATTGACTCATTTTAATCACTAATTTTGGTTTGAAGACTATTTCCGAAGTCTATTGACTCATTTAAAATAACTAATTTCGGTTTGAAGACTATTTCCGAAGTCTATTGACTCATTTTAATCACTAATTTTGGTTTGAAGACTATTTCCGAAGTCTATTGACTCATTTAAAATAACTAATTTCGGTTTGAAGACTATTTCCGAAGTCTATTGACTCATTTAAATAACTAATTTCGGTTTGAAGACTATTTCCGAAGCCAATTGACTCATTTTAATCACTAATTGTGGTTTGAAGACTATTTCCGAAGTCAATTGACTCATTGAAATCACTAATTGTGGTTTGAAGACTATTTACGAAGTATATTGACTCATTTAAAATAACTAATTTTGGTTTGAAGACTATTTCCGAAGTCAATTGACTCATTTTAATCACTAATTTTGGTTTGAAGACTATTTCCGAAGTCTATTGACTCATTTAAAATAACTAATTTCGGTTTGAAGACTATTTCCGAAGTCTATTGACTCATTTTAATCACTAATTTTGGTTTGAAGACTATTTCCGAAGTCTATTGACTCATTTAAAATAACTAATTTCGGTTTGAAGACTATTTCCGAAGTCTATTGACTCATTTAAATAACTAATTTCGGTTTGAAGACTATTTCCGAAGCCAATTGACTCATTTTAATCACTAATTTTGGTTTGAAGACTATTTCCGAAGTCTATTGACTCATTTAAATAACTAATTTCGGTTTGAAGACTATTTCCGAAGCCAATTGACTCATTTTAATCACTAATTGTGGTTTGAAGACTATTTCCGAAGTCAATTGACTCATTGAAATCACTAATTGTGGTTTGAAGACTATTTACGAAGTATATTGACTCATTTAAATCACTAATTTTGGTTTGAAGACTATTTCCGAAGTCAATTGACTCATTTTAATCACTAATTTTGGTTTGAAGACTATTTCCGAAGTCTATTGACTCATTTAAAATAACTAATTTCGGTTTGAAGACTATTTCCGAAGTCAATTGACTCATTGAAATCACTAATTGTGGTTTGAAGACTATTTCCGAAGTATATTGAATCATTTAAATCACTAATTTTGGTTTGAAGACTATTTCCGAAGTCAATTGACTCATTTTAATCACTAATTTTGGTTTGAAGACTATTTCCGAAGTCTATTGACTCATTTAAAATAACTAATTTCGGTTTGAAGACTATTTCCGAAGTCTATTGACTCATTTAAAATAACTAATTTCGGTTTGAAGACTATTTCCGAAGTCAATTGACTCATTGAAATAACTAATTTCGGTTTGAAGACTATTTCCGAAGCCAATTGACTCATTTTAATCACTAATTTTGGTTTGAAGACTATTTCCGAAGTCAATTGACTCATTTTAATCACTAATTTTGATTTGTAGACTATTTCCGAAGTCTATTGACTCATTTAAATAATTAATTTCGGTTTGAAGACTATTTCCGAAGTCTATTGACTCATTTAAATAACTAATTTCGGTTTGAAGACTATTTCCGAAGTCAATTGACTCATTGAAACACTAATTGTGGTTTGAAGACTATTTCCGAAGTCAATTGACTCATTTTAATCACTAATTTTAGTTTGAAGACTATTTCCGAAGTCAATTGACTCATTTTAATCACTAATTTTGGTTTGAAGACTATTACCGAAGTCAATTGACTCATTGAAATCACTAATTGTGGTTTGAAGACTATTTCCGAAGTCAATTGACTCATTTAAATCACTAATTTTGGTTTGA
Source organism: Leiobunum rupestre (assembly GCF_980474605.1). Taxonomy (NCBI): domain Eukaryota; kingdom Metazoa; phylum Arthropoda; class Arachnida; order Opiliones; family Sclerosomatidae; genus Leiobunum; species Leiobunum rupestre. The sequence goes on from NC_143390.1 coordinate 10,204,451, forward strand.
AGACTATTTCCGAAGTCAATTGACTCATTTTAATCACTAATTTTGGTTTGAAGACTATTTCCGAAGTCTATTGACTTATTTAAAATAACTAATTTCGGTTTGAAGACTATTTCCGAAGTCTATTGACTCATTTAAAATAACTAATTTCGGATTGAAGACTATTTCCGAAGTCTATTGACTCATTTAAATAACTAATTTCGGTTTGAAGACTATTTCCGAAGTCAATTGACTCATTTTAATCACTAATTTTAGTTTGAAGTATATTTCCGAAGTCTATTGACTCATTTAAAATAACTAATTTCGGTTTGAAGACTATTTCCGAAGTCAATTGACTCATTGAAATCACTAATTGTGGTTTGAGGACTATTTCCGAAGTCTATTGACTCATTTAAATAACTAATTTTAGTTTGAAGACTATTTCCGAAGTCAATTGACTCATTTTAATCACTAATTTTGGTTTGAAGACTATTTCCGAAGTCAATTGACTCATTTAAAATAACTAATTTCGGATTGAAGACTATTTCCGAAGTCTATTGACTCATTTAAATAAATAATTTCGGTTTGAAGACTATTTCCGAAGTCAATTGACTCATTTTAATCACTAATTTTAGTTTGAAGACTATTTCCGAAGTCTATTGACTCATTTAAAATAACTAATTTCGGTTTGAATACTATTTCCGAAGTCAATTGACTCATTGAAATCACTAATTGTGGTTTGAAGACTATTTCCGAAGCCAATTGACTCATTTTAATCACTAATTTTGGTTTGAAGACTATTTCCGAAGTCTATTGACTCATTTAAATAATTAATTTCGGTTTGAAGACTATTTCCGAAGTCTATTGACTCATTTAAATAACTAATTTCGGTTTGAAGACTATTTCCGAAGTCAATTGACTCATTTTAATCACTAATTTTGGTTTGAAGACTATTTCCGAAGTCTATTGACTCATTTAAATAACTAATTTCGGTTTGAAGACTATTTCCGAAGTCTATTGACTCATTTAAATAATTAATTTTGGTTTGAAGACTATTTCCGAAGTCTATTGACACATTTAAATAATTAATTTCGGTTTGAAGACTATTTCCGAAGCCAATTGACTCATTTTAATCACTAATTTTGGTTTGAAGACTATTTCCGAAGTCTATTGACTCATTTAAATAATTAATTTCGGTTTGAAGACTATTTCCGAAGTCAATTGACTCATTTTTATCACTAATTTTGGTTTGAAGACTATTTCCGAAGTCTATTGACTCATTTAAATAATTAATTTCGGTTTGAAGACTATTTCCGAAGTCTATTGACTCATTTAAATAACTAATTTCGGTTTGAAGACTATTTCCGAAGTCAATTGACTCATTTTAATCACTAATTTCGGTTTGAAGACTATTTCCGAAGTCAATTGACTCATTGAAATCACTAATTGTGGTTTGAGGACTATTTCCGAAGTATATTAACTCATTTAAATCAATAATTGTGGTTTGAAGACTATTTCCGAAGTCAATTGACTCATTGAAATCACTAATTGTGGTTTGAAGACTATTTCCAAAGTATATTGACTCATTGAAATTACTAATTTTGGTTTGAAGACTATTTCCGAAGTCAATTGACTCATTTTAATCACTAATTTTGGTTTGAAGACTATTTCCGAAGTCTATTGACTCATTTAAATAACTAATTTCGGTTTGAAGACTATTTCCGAAGTCAATTGACTCATTTTAATCACTAATTTTAGTTTGAAGACTATTTCCGAAGTCAATTGACTCATTTTAATCACTAATTGTGGTTTGAGGACTATTTCCGAAGTATATTGACTCATTTAAATCAATAATTGTGGTTTGAAGACTATATCCGAAGTCAATTGACTCATTGAAATCACTAATTGTGGTTTAAAGACTATTTCCGAAGTATATTGACTCATTGAAATCACTAATTGTGGTTTGAAGACTATTTCCGAAGCCAATTGACTCATTTTAATCACTAATTTTGGTTTGAAGACTATTTCCGAAGTCAATTGACTCATTTTAATCACTAATTTTGGTTTGAAGACTACTTCCGAAGTCAATTGACTCATTGAAATCACTAATTGTGGTTTGAAGACTATTTCCGAAGTCAATTGACTCATTTAAATCACTAATTTCGGTTTGAAGACTATTTCCGAAGTCAATTGACTCATTGAAACACTAATTGTGGTTTGAAGACTATTTCCGAAGTCAATTGACTCATTTTAATCACTAATTTTGGTTTGAAGACTCTTTCCGAAGTCAATTGACTCATTTTAATCACTAATTTTGGTTTGAAGACTATTTCCGAAGTCAATTGACTCATTGAAATCACTAATTGTGGTTTGAAGACTATTTCCGAAGTCAATTGACTCATTTAAATCACTAATTGTGGTTTGAAGACTATTTCCGAAGTCAATTGACTCATTTAAATCACTAATTTTGGTTTGAAGACTATTTCCGAAGTCAATTGACTCATTTTAATCACTAATTTTGGTTTGAAGACTATTTCCGAAGTCTATTGACTCATTTAAAATAACTAATTTCGGATTGAAGACTATTTCCGAAGTCTATTGACTCATTTAAATAACTAATTTCGGTTTGAAGACTATTTCCGAAGTCAATTGACTCATTTTAATCACTAATTTTAGTTTGAAGTATATTTCCGAAGTCTATTGACTCATTTAAAATAACTAATTTCGGTTTGAATACTATTTCCGAAGTCAATTGACTCATTGAAATCACTAATTGTGGTTTGAAGACTATTTCCGAAGCCAATTGACTCATTTTAATCACTAATTTTGGTTTGAAGACTATTTCCGAAGTCAATTGACTCATTTTAATCACTAATTTTGGTTTGAAGACTATTTCCGAAGTCTATTGACTCATTTAAATAATTAATTTCGGTTTGAAGACTATTTCCGAAGTCTATTGACTCATTTAAATAACTAATTTCGGTTTGAAGACTATTTCCGTAGTCAATTGACTGATTTTAATCACTAATTTTGGTTTGAAGACTATTTCCGAAGTCTATTGACTCATTTAAAATAACTAATTTCGGTTTGAAGACTATTTCCGAAGTCAATTGACTCATTGAAATCACTAATTGTGGTTTGAAGACTATTTCCGAAGTATATTGACTCATTTAAATCACTAATTTTGGTTTGAAGACTATTTCCGAAGTCAATTGACTCATTTTAATCACTAATTTTGGTTTGAAGACTATTTCCGAAGTCTATTGACTCATTTAAAATAACTAATTTTGGTTTGAAGACTATTTCCAAAGTCTATTGACTCATTTAAATAACTAATTTCGGTTTGAAGACTATTTCCGAAGCCAATTGACTCATTTTAATCACTAATTTTGGTTTGAAGACTATTTCCGAAGTAAATTGACTCATTTTAATCACTAATTTTGGTTTGAAGACTATTTCCGAAGTCTATTGACTCATTTAAATAATTAATTTCGGTTTGAAGACTATTTCCGAAGTCTATTGACTCATTTAAATAACTAATTTCGGTTTGAAGACTATTTCCGAAGTCAATTGACTCATTGAAATCACTAATTGTGGTTTGAAGACTATTTCCGAAGTATATTGACTCATTTAAATCACTAATTTTGGTTTGAAGACTATTTCCGAAGTCAATTGACTCATTTTAATCACTAATTTTGGTTTGAAGACTATTTCCGAAGTCTATTGACTCATTTAAAATAACTAATTTCGGTTTGAAGACTATTTCCGAAGTAAATTGACTCATTTAAATCAATAATTGTGGTTTGAAGACTATTTCCGAAGTCAATTGACTCATTGAAATCACTAATTGTGGTTTGAAGACTATTTACGAAGTATATTGACTCATTTAAATCACTAATTTTGGTTTGAAGACTATTTCCGAAGTCAATTGACTCATTTTAATCACTAATTTTGGTTTGAAGACTATTTCCGAAGTCTATTGACTCATTTAAAATAACTAATTTCGGTTTGAAGACTATTTCCGAAGTCAATTGACTCATTGAAATCACTAATTGTGGTTTGAAGACTATTTCCGAAGTATATTGAATCATTTAAATCACTAATTTTGGTTTGAAGACTATTTCCGAAGTCAATTGACTCATTTTAATCACTAATTTTGGTTTGAAGACTATTTCCGAAGTCTATTGACTCATTTAAAATAACTAATTTCGGTTTGAAGACTATTTCCGAAGTCTATTGACTCATTTAAAATAACTAATTTCGGTTTGAAGACTATTTCCGAAGTCAATTGACTCATTGAAATAACTAATTTCGGTTTGAAGACTATTTCCGAAGCCAATTGACTCATTTTAATCACTAATTTTGGTTTGAAGACTATTTCCGAAGTCAATTGACTCATTTTAATCACTAATTTTGATTTGTAGACTATTTCCGAAGTCTATTGACTCATTTAAATAATTAATTTCGGTTTGAAGACTATTTCCGAAGTCTATTGACTCATTTAAATAACTAATTTCGGTTTGAAGACTATTTCCGAAGTCAATTGACTCATTGAAACACTAATTGTGGTTTGAAGACTATTTCCGAAGTCAATTGACTCATTTTAATCACTAATTTTGGTTTGAAGACTATTTCCGAAGTCAATTGACTCATTTTAATCACTAATTTTGGTTTGAAGACTATTACCGAAGTCAATTGACTCATTGAAATCACTAATTGTGGTTTGAAGACTATTTCCGAAGTCAATTGACTCATTTAAATCACTAATTTTGGTTTGAAGACTATTTCCGAAGTCAATTGACTCATTTTAATCACTAATTTTGGTTTGAAGACTATTTCCGAAGTCTATTGACTTATTTAAAATAACTAATTTCGGTTTGAAGACTATTTCCGAAGTCTATTGACTCATTTAAAATAACTAATTTCGGTTTGAAGACTATTTCCGAAGCCAATTGACTCATTTTAATCACAAATTTTGGTTTGAAGACTATTTCCGAAGTCTATTGACTCATTTAAATAATTAATTTCGGTTTGAAGACTATTTCCGAAGTCTATTGACTCATTTAAATAACTAATTTCGGTTTGAAGACTATTTCCGTAGTCAATTGACTGATTTTAATCACTAATTTTGGTTTGAAGACTATTTCCGAAGTCTATTGACTCATTTAAAATAACTAATTTCGGTTTGAAGACTATTTCCGAAGTCAATTGACTCATTGAAATCACTAATTGTGGTTTGAAGACTATTTCCGAAGTATATTGACTCATTTAAATCACTAATTTTGGTTTGAAGACTATTTCCGAAGTCAATTGACTCATTTTAATCACTAATTTTGGTTTGAAGACTATTTCCGAAGTCTATTGACTCATTTAAAATAACTAATTTTGGTTTGAAGACTATTTCCAAAGTCTATTGACTCATTTAAATAACTAATTTCGGTTTGAAGACTATTTCCGAAGCCAATTGACTCATTTTAATCACTAATTTTGGTTTGAAGACTATTTCCGAAGTAAATTGACTCATTTTAATCACTAATTTTGGTTTGAAGACTATTTCCGAAGTCTATTGACTCATTTAAATAATTAATTTCGGTTTGAAGACTATTTCCGAAGTCTATTGACTCATTTAAATAACTAATTTCGGTTTGAAGACTATTTCCGAAGTCAATTGACTCATTGAAATCACTAATTGTGGTTTGAAGACTATTTCCGAAGTATATTGACTCATTTAAATCACTAATTTTGGTTTGAAGACTATTTCCGAAGTCAATTGACTCATTTTAATCACTAATTTTGGTTTGAAGACTATTTCCGAAGTCTATTGACTCATTTAAAATAACTAATTTCGGTTTGAAGACTATTTCCGAAGTCAATTGACTCATTGAAATCACTAATTGTGGTTTGAAGACTATTTCCGAAGTATATTGACTCATTTAAATCACTAATTTTGGTTTGAAGACTATTTCCGAAGTCAATTGACTCATTTTAATCACTAATTTTGGTTTGAAGACTATTTCCGAAGTCTATTGACTCATTTAAAATAACTAATTTTGGTTTGAAGACTATTTCCAAAGTCTATTGACTCATTTAAATAACTAATTTCGGTTTGAAGACTATTTCCGAAGCCAATTGACTCATTTTAATCACTAATTTTGGTTTGAAGACTATTTCCGAAGTAAATTGACTCATTTTAATCACTAATTTTGGTTTGAAGACTATTTCCGAAGTCTATTGACTCATTTAAATAATTAATTTCGGTTTGAAGACTATTTCCGAAGTCTATTGACTCATTTAAATAACTAATTTCGGTTTGAAGACTATTTCCGAAGTCAATTGACTCATTGAAATCACTAATTGTGGTTTGAAGACTATTTCCGAAGTATATTGACTCATTTAAATCACTAATTTTGGTTTGAAGACTATTTCCGAAGTCAATTGACTCATTTTAATCACTAATTTTGGTTTGAAGACTATTTCCGAAGTCTATTGACTCATTTAAAATAACTAATTTCGGTTTGAAGACTATTTCCGAAGTAAATTGACTCATTTAAATCAATAATTGTGGTTTGAAGACTATTTCCGAAGTCAATTGACTCATTGAAATCACTAATTGTGGTTTGAAGACTATTTACGAAGTATATTGACTCATTTAAATCACTAATTTTGGTTTGAAGACTATTTCCGAAGTCAATTGACTCATTTAAATAACTAATTTCGGTTTGAAGACTATTTCCGAAGTCAATTGACTCATTTTAATCACTAATTTTAGTTTGAAGACTATTTCCGAAGTCAATTGACTCATTTTAATCACTAATTGTGGTTTGAGGACTATTTCCGAAGTATATTGACTCATTTAAATCAATAATTGTGGTTTGAAGACTATATCCGAAGTCAATTGACTCATTGAAATCACTAATTGTGGTTTAAAGACTATTTCCGAAGTATATTGACTCATTGAAATCACTAATTGTGGTTTGAAGACTATTTCCGAAGTCAATTGACTCATTTTAATCACTAATTTTGGTTTGAAGACTATTTCCGAAGTCTATTGACTCATTTAAAATAACTAATTTCGGATTGAAGACTATTTCCGAAGTCTATTGACTCATTTAAATAACTAATTTCGGTTTGAAGACTATTTCCGAAGTCAATTGACTCATTTTAATCACTAATTTTAGTTTGAAGTATATTTCCGAAGTCTATTGACTCATTTAAAATAACTAATTTCGGTTTGAATACTATTTCCGAAGTCAATTGACTCATTGAAATCACTAATTGTGGTTTGAAGACTATTTCCGAAGCCAATTGACTCATTTTAATCACTAATTTTGGTTTGAAGACTATTTCCGAAGTCAATTGACTCATTTTAATCACTAATTTTGGTTTGAAGACTATTTCCGAAGTCTATTGACTCATTTAAATAATTAATTTCGGTTTGAAGACTATTTCCGAAGTCTATTGACTCATTTAAATAACTAATTTCGGTTTGAAGACTATTTCCGTAGTCAATTGACTGATTTTAATCACTAATTTTGGTTTGAAGACTATTTCCGAAGTCTATTGACTCATTTAAAATAACTAATTTCGGTTTGAAGACTATTTCCGAAGTCAATTGACTCATTGAAATCACTAATTGTGGTTTGAAGACTATTTCCGAAGTATATTGACTCATTTAAATCACTAATTTTGGTTTGAAGACTATTTCCGAAGTCAATTGACTCATTTTAATCACTAATTTTGGTTTGAAGACTATTTCCGAAGTCTATTGACTCATTTAAAATAACTAATTTTGGTTTGAAGACTATTTCCAAAGTCTATTGACTCATTTAAATAACTAATTTCGGTTTGAAGACTATTTCCGAAGCCAATTGACTCATTTTAATCACTAATTTTGGTTTGAAGACTATTTCCGAAGTAAATTGACTCATTTTAATCACTAATTTTGGTTTGAAGACTATTTCCGAAGTCTATTGACTCATTTAAATAATTAATTTCGGTTTGAAGACTATTTCCGAAGTCTATTGACTCATTTAAATAACTAATTTCGGTTTGAAGACTATTTCCGAAGTCAATTGACTCATTGAAATCACTAATTGTGGTTTGAAGACTATTTCCGAAGTATATTGACTCATTTAAATCACTAATTTTGGTTTGAAGACTATTTCCGAAGTCAATTGACTCATTTTAATCACTAATTTTGGTTTGAAGACTATTTCCGAAGTCTATTGACTCATTTAAAATAACTAATTTCGGTTTGAAGACTATTTCCGAAGTAAATTGACTCATTTAAATCAATAATTGTGGTTTGAAGACTATTTCCGAAGTCAATTGACTCATTGAAATCACTAATTGTGGTTTGAAGACTATTTACGAAGTATATTGACTCATTTAAATCACTAATTTTGGTTTGAAGACTATTTCCGAAGTCAATTGACTCATTTTAATCACTAATTTTGGTTTGAAGACTATTTCCGAAGTCTATTGACTCATTTAAAATAACTAATTTCGGTTTGAAGACTATTTCCGAAGTCAATTGACTCATTGAAATCACTAATTGTGGTTTGAAGACTATTTCCGAAGTATATTGAATCATTTAAATCACTAATTTTGGTTTGAAGACTATTTCCGAAGTCAATTGACTCATTTTAATCACTAATTTTGGTTTGAAGACTATTTCCGAAGTCTATTGACTCATTTAAAATAACTAATTTCGGTTTGAAGACTATTTCCGAAGTCTATTGACTCATTTAAAATAACTAATTTCGGTTTGAAGACTATTTCCGAAGTCAATTGACTCATTGAAATAACTAATTTCGGTTTGAAGACTATTTCCGAAGCCAATTGACTCATTTTAATCACTAATTTTGGTTTGAAGACTATTTCCGAAGTCAATTGACTCATTTTAATCACTAATTTTGATTTGTAGACTATTTCCGAAGTCTATTGACTCATTTAAATAATTAATTTCGGTTTGAAGACTATTTCCGAAGTCTATTGACTCATTTAAATAACTAATTTCGGTTTGAAGACTATTTCCGAAGTCAATTGACTCATTGAAACACTAATTGTGGTTTGAAGACTATTTCCGAAGTCAATTGACTCATTTTAATCACTAATTTTGGTTTGAAGACTATTTCCGAAGTCAATTGACTCATTTTAATCACTAATTTTGGTTTGAAGACTATTACCGAAGTCAATTGACTCATTGAAATCACTAATTGTGGTTTGAAGACTATTTCCGAAGTCAATTGACTCATTTAAATCACTAATTTTGGTTTGAAGACTATTTCCGAAGTCAATTGACTCATTTTAATCACTAATTTTGGTTTGAAGACTATTTCCGAAGTCTATTGACTTATTTAAAATAACTAATTTCGGTTTGAAGACTATTTCCGAAGTCTATTGACTCATTTAAAATAACTAATTTCGGTTTGAAGACTATTTCTGAAGTCTATTGACTCATTTAAATTACTAATTTCGGTTTGAAGACTATTTCCGAAGTCAATTGACTCATTGAAATCACTAATTGTGGTTTGAGGACTATTTCCGAAGTCTATTGACTCATTTAAATAACTAATTTTAGTTTGAAGACTATTTCCGAAGTCAATTGACTCATTTTAATCACTAATTTTGGTTTGAAGACTATTTCCGAAGTCAATTGACTCATTTTAATCACTAATTTTAGTTTGAAGACTATTTCCGAAGTCTATTGACTCATTTAAAATAACTAATTTCGGTTTGAATACTATTTCCGAAGTCAATTGACTCATTGAAATCACTAATTGTGGTTTGAAGACTATTTCCGAAGCCAATTGACTCATTTTAATCACTAATTTTGGTTTGAAGACTATTTCCGAAGTCTATTGACTCATTTAAATAATTAATTTCGGTTTGAAGACTATTTCCGAAGTCTATTGACTCATTTAAATAACTAATTTCGGTTTGAAGACTATTTCCGAAGTCAATTGACTCATTTTAATCACTAATTTTGGTTTGAAGACTATTTCCGAAGTCTATTGACTCATTTAAAATAACTAATTTCGGTTTGAAGACTATTTCCGAAGTCTATTGACTCATTTAAATAACTAATTTCGGTTTGAAGACTATTTCCGAAGTCTATTGACTCATTTAAATAATTAATTTTGGTTTGAAGACTATTTCCGAAGTCTATTGACACATTTAAATAATTAATTTCGGTTTGAAGACTATTTCCGAAGCCAATTGACTCATTTTAATCACTAATTTTGGTTTGAAGACTATTTCCGAAGTCTATTGACTCATTTAAATAATTAATTTCGGTTTGAAGACTATTTCCGAAGTCAATTGACTCATTTTTATCACTAATTTTGGTTTGAAGACTATTTCCGAAGTCTATTGACTCATTTAAATAATTAATTTCGGTTTGAAGACTATTTCCGAAGTCTATTGACTCATTTAAATAACTAATTTCGGTTTGAAGACTATTTCCGAAGTCAATTGACTCATTTTAATCACTAATTTTAGTTTGAAGACTATTTCCGAAGTCAATTGACTCATTTTAATCACTAATTGTGGTTTGAGGACTATTTCCGAAGTATATTGACTCATTTAAATCAATAATTGTGGTTTGAAGACTATTTCCGAAGTCAATTGACTCATTGAAATCACTAATTGTGGTTTAAAGACTATTTCCGAAGTATATTGACTCATTGAAATCACTAATTGTGGTTTGAAGACTATTTCCGAAGCCAATTGACTCATTTTAATCACTAATTTTGGTTTGAAGACTATTTCCGAAGTCAATTGACTCATTTTAATCACTAATTTTGGTTTGAAGACTACTTCCGAAGTCAATTGACTCATTGAAATCACTAATTGTGGTTTGAAGACTATTTCCGAAGTCAATTGACTCATTTAAATCACTAATTTTGGTTTGAAGACTATTTCCGAAGTCAATTGACTCATTTTAATCACTAATTTTGGTTTGAAGACTATTTCCGAAGTCTATTGACTCATTTAAAATAACTAATTTCGGATTGAAGACTATTTCCGAAGTCTATTGACTCATTTAAATAACTAATTTCGGTTTGAAGACTATTTCCGAAGTCAATTGACTCATTTTAATCACTAATTTTAGTTTGAAGTATATTTCCGAAGTCTATTGACTCATTTAAAATAACTAATTTCGGTTTGAATACTATTTCCGAAGTCAATTGACTCATTGAAATCACTAATTGTGGTTTGAAGACTATTTCCGAAGCCAATTGACTCATTTTAATCACTAATTTTGGTTTGAAGACTATTTCCGAAGTCAAATGACTCATTTTAATCACTAATTTTGGTTTGAAGACTATTTCCGAAGTCTATTGACTCATTTAAATAATTAATTTCGGTTTGAAGACTATTTCCGAAGTCTATTAACTCATTTAAATAACTAATTTCGGTTTGAAGACTATTTCCGTAGTCAATTGACTGATTTTAATCACTAATTTTGGTTTGAAGACTATTTCCGAAGTCTATTGACTCATTTAAAATAACTAATTTCGGTTTGAAGACTATTTCCGAAGTCAATTGACTCATTTTAATCACTAATTTTAGTTTGAAGTATATTTCCGAAGTCTATTGACTCATTTAAAATAACTAATTTCGGTTTGAATACTATTTCCGAAGTCAATTGACTCATTGAAATCACTAATTGTGGTTTGAAGACTATTTCCGAAGTATATTGACTCATTTAAATCACTAATTTTGGTTTGAAGACTATTTCCGAAGTCAATTGACTCATTTAAAATAACTAATTTTGGTTTGAAGACTATTTCCAAAGTCTATTGACTCATTTAAATAACTAATTTCAGTTTGAAGACTATTTCCGAAGCCAATTGACTCATTTTAATCACTAATTTTGGTTTGAAGACTATTTCCGAAGTAAATTGACTCATTTTAATCACTAATTTTGGTTTGAAGACTATTTCCGAAGTCTATTGACTCATTTAAATAATTAATTTCGGTTTGAAGACTATTTCCGAAGTCTATTGACTCATTTAAATAACTAATTTCGGTTTGAAGACTATTTCCGAAGTCAATTGACTCATTGAAATCACTAATTGTGGTTTGAAGACTATTTCCGAAGTATATTGACTCATTTAAATCACTAATTTTGGTTTGAAGACTATTTCCGAAGTCAATTGACTCATTTTAATCACTAATTTTGGTTTGAAGACTATTTCCGAAGTCTATTGACTCATTTAAAATAACTAATTTCGGTTTGAAGACTATTTCCGAAGTCTATTGACTCATTTAAATAACTAATTTCGGTTTGAAGACTATTTCCGAAGCCAATTGACTCATTTTAATCACTAATTTTGGTTTGAAGACTATTTCCGAAGTCAATTGACTCATTTTAATCACTAATTTTGGTTTGAAGACTATTTCCGAAGTCTATTGACTCATTTAAATAATTAATTTCGGTTTGAAGACTATTTCCGAAGTCTATTGACTCATTTAAATAACTAATTTCGGTTTGAAGACTATTTCCGAAGTCAATTGACTCATTGAAACACTAATTGTGGTTTGAGGACTATTTCCGAAGTCTATTGACTCATTTAAATAACTAATTTTAGTTTGAAGACTATTTCCGAAGTCAATTGACTCATTTTAATCACTAATTTTGGTTTGAAGACTATTTCCGAAGTCAATTGACTCATTTAAAATAACTAATTTCGGATTGAAGACTATTTCCGAAGTCTATTGACTCATTTAAATAACTAATTTCGGTTTGAAGACTATTTCCGAAGTCAATTGACTCATTTTAATCACTAATTTTAGTTTGAAGACTACTTCCGAAGTCTATTGACTCATTTAAAATAACTAATTTCGGTTTGAAGCATATTTCCGAATTCAATTGACTCATTTTAATCACTAATTTTGGTTTGAAGACTATTTCCGAAGTCAATTGACTCATTTTAATCACTAATTTTGGTTTGAAGACTATTTCCGAAGTCAATTGACTCATTTAAAATAACTAATTTCGGATTGAAGACTATTTCCGAAGTATATTGACTCATTGAAATCACTAATTGTGGTTTGAGGACTATTTCCGAAGTCTATTGACTCATTTAAATAACTAATTTTAGTTTGAAGACTATTTCCGAAGTCAATTGACTCATTTTAATCACTAATTTTGGTTTGAAGACTATTTCCGAAGTCAATTGACTCATTTAAAATAACTAATTTCGGATTGAAGACTATTTCCGAAGTATATTGACTCATTTAAATCAATAATTGTGGTTTGAAGACTATTTCCGAAGTCAATTGACTCATTTAAATCACTAATTTTGGATTGAAGACTATTTCCGAAGTTAATTGACTCATTTTAATCACTAATTTTGGTTTGAAGACTATTTCCGAAGTCTATTGACTCATTTAAATAACTAATTCCGGTTTGAAGACTATTTCCGAAGTCAATTGACTCATTTTAATCACTAATTTTAGTTTGAAGACTATTTCCGAAGTCTATTGACTCATTTAAAATAACTAATTTCGGTTTGAATACTATTTCCGAAGTCAATTGACTCATTGAAATCACTAATTGTGGTTTGAAGACTATTTCCGAAGCCAATTGACTCATTTTAATCACTAATTTTGGTTTGAAGACTATTTCCGAAGTCAATTGACTCATTTTAATCACTAATTTTGGTTTGAAGACTATTTCCGAAGTTTATTGACTCATTTAAATAATTAATTTCGGTTTGAAGACTATTTCCGAAGTCTATTGACTCATTTAAATAACTAATTTCGGTTTGAAGACTATTTCCGTAGTCAATTGACTGATTTTAATCACTAATTTTGGTTTGAAGACTATTTCCGAAGTCTATTGACTCATTTAAAATAACTAATTTCGGTTTGAAGACTATTTCCGAAGTCAATTGACTCATTGAAATCACTAAATGTGGTTTGAAGACTATTTCCGAAGTATATTGACTCATTTAAATCACTAATTTTGGTTTGAAGACTATTTCCGAAGTCAATTGACTCATTTTAATCACTAATTTTGGTTTGAAGACTATTTCCGAAGTCTATTGACTCATTTAAAATAACTAATTTCGGTTTGAAGACTATTTCCGAAGTCTATTGACTCATTTAAATAACTTATTTCGGTTTGAAGACTATTTCCGAAGCCAATTGACTCATTTTAATCACTAATTTTGGTTTGAAGACTATTTCCGAAGTCAATTGACTCATTTTAATCACTAATTTTGGTTTGAAGACTATTTCCGAAGTCTATTGACTCATTTAAATAATTAATTTCGGTTTGAAGACTATTTCCGAAGTCTATTGACTCATTTTAATCACTAATTTTGGTTTGAAGACTATTTCCGAAGTCAATTGACTCATTTTAATCACTAATTTTGGTTTGAAGACTATTTCCGAAGTCTATTGACTCATTTAAAATAACTAATTTCGGTTTGAAGACTATTTCCGAAGTCTATTGACTCATTTAAAATAACTAATTTCGGTTTGAAGACTATTTCTGAAGTCTATTGACTCATTTAAATAACTAATTTCGGTTTGAAGACTATTTCCGAAGTCAATTGACTCATTGAAATCACTAATTGTGGTTTGAGGACTATTTCCGAAGTCTATTGACTCATTTAAATAACTAATTTTAGTTTGAAGACTTTCCGAAGTCAATTGACTCATTTTAATCACTAATTTTGGTTTGAAGACTATTTCCGAAGTCAATTGACTCATTTAAAATAACTAATTTCGGATTGAAGACTATTTCCGAAGTCTATTGACTCATTTAAATAACTAATTTCGGTTTGAAGACTATTTCCGAAGTCAATTGACTCATTTTAATCACTAATTTTAGTTTGAAGACTATTTCCGAAGTCTATTGACTCATTTAAAATAACTAATTTCGGTTTGAAGACTATTTCCGAAGTCAATTGACTCATTTTAATCACTAATTTTGGTTTGAAGACTATTTCCGAAGTCAATTGACTCATTTAAAATAACTAATTTCGGATTGAAGACTATTTCCGAAGTCTATTGACTCATTTAAATAACTAATTTCGGTTTGAAGACTATTTCCGAAGTCAATTGACTCATTTAAATCACTAATTTCGGTTTGAAGACTATTTCCGAAGTCAATTGACTCATTGAAACACTAATTGTGGTTTGAAGACTATTTCCGAAGTCAATTGACTCATTTTAATCACTAATTTTGGTTTGAAGACTATTTCCGAAGTCAATTGACTCATTTTAATCACTAATTTTGGTTTGAAGACTATTTCCGAAGTCAATTGACTCATTGAAATCACTAATTGTGGTTTGAAGACTATTTCCGAAGTCAATTGACTCATTTAAATCACTAATTTTGGTTTGAAGACTATTTCCGAAGTCAATTGACTCATTTTAATCACTAATTTTGGTTTGAAGACTATTTCCGAAATCTATTGACTCATTTAAAATAACTAATTTCGGATTGAAGACTATTTCCGAAGTCTATTGACTCATTTAAATAACTAATTTCGGTTTGAAGACTATTTCCGAAGTCAATTGACTCATTTTAATCACTAATTTTAGTTTGAAGACTATTTCCGAAGTCTATTGACTCATTTAAAATAACTAATTTCGGTTTGAATACTATTTCCGAAGTCAATTGACTCATTGAAATCACTAATTGTGGTTTGAAGACTATTTCTGAAGCCAATTGACTCATTTTAATCACTAATTTTGGTTTGAAGACTATTTCCGAAGTCAATTGATTAATTTTAATCACTAATTTTGGTTTGAAGACTATTTCCGAAGTCTATTGACTCATTTAAATAATTAATTTCGGTTTGAAGACTATTTCCGAAGTCTATTGACTCATTTAAATAACTAATTTCGGTTTGAAGACTATTTCCGTAGTCAATTGACTGATTTTAATCACTAATTTTGGTTTGAAGACTATTTCCGAAGTCTATTGACTCATTTAAAATAACTAATTTCGGTTTGAAGACTATTTCCGAAGTCAATTGACTCATTGAAATCACTAATTGTGGTTTGAAGACTATTTCCGAAGTATATTGACTCATTTATATCACTAATTTTGGTTTGAAGACTATTTCCGAAGTCAATTGACTCATTTTAATCACTAATTTTGGTTTGAAGACTATTTCCGAAGTCTATTGACTCATTTAAAATAACTAATTTCGGTTTGAAGACTATTTCCGAAGTCTATTGACTCATTTAAATAACTAATTTCGGTTTGAAGACTATTTCCGAAGCCAATTGACTCATTTTAATCACTAATTTTGGTTTGAAGACTATTTCCGAAGTCAATTGACTCATTTTAATCACTAATTTTGGTTTGAAGACTATTTCCGAAGTCTATTGACTCATTTAAATAATTAATTTCGGTTTGAAGACTATTTCCGAAGTCTATTGACTCATTTAAATAACTAATTTCGGTTTGAAGACTATTTCCGAAGTCAATTGACTCATTGAAACACTAATTGTGGTTTGAAGACTATTTCCGAAGTCAATTGACTCATTTTAATCACTAATTTTGGTTTGAAGACTATTTCCGAAGTCAATTGACTCATTTTAATCACTAATTTTGGTTTGAAGACTATTTCCGAAGTCAATTGACTCATTTTAATCACTAATTTTGGTTTGAAGACTATTTCCGAAGTCTATTGACTCATTTAAAATAACTAATTTCGGTTTGAAGACTATTTCTGAAGTCTATTGACTCATTTAAATAACTAATTTCTGTTTGAAGACTATTTCCGAAGTCAATTGACTCATTGAAATCACTAATTGTGGTTTGAAGACTATTTCCGAAGTCAATTGACTCATTTAAATCACTAATTTTGGTTTGAAGACTATTTCCGAAGTCAATTGACTCATTTAAATCACTAATTTTGGTTTGAAGACTATTTCCGAAGTCTATTGACTCATTTAAATAATTAATTTCGGTTTGAAGACTATTTCCGAAGTCTATTGACTCATTTAAATAACTAATTTCGGTTTGAAGACTATTTCCGTAGTCAATTGACTGATTTTAATCACTAATTTTGGTTTGAAGACTATTTCCGAAGTCTATTGACTCATTTAAAATAACTAATTTCGGTTTGAAGACTATTTCCGAAGTCAATTGACTCATTGAAATCACTAATTGTGGTTTGAAGACTATTTCCGAAGTATATTGACTCATTTAAATCACTAATTTTGGTTTGAAGACTATTTCCGAAGTCAATTGACTCATTTTAATCACTAATTTTGGTTTGAAGACTATTTCCGAAGTCTATTGACTCATTTAAAATAACTAATTTCGGTTTGAAGACTATTTCCGAAGTCTATTGACTCATTTAAATAACTAATTTCGGTTTGAAGACTATTTCCGAAGCCAATTGACTCATTTTAATCACTAATTTTGGTTTGAAGACTATTTCCGAAGTCAATTGACTCATTTTAATCACTAATTTTGGTTTGAAGACTATTTCCGAAGTCTATTGACTCATTTAAATAATTAATTTCGGTTTGAAGACTATTTCCGAAGTCTATTGACTCATTTAAATAACTAATTTCGGTTTGAAGACTATTTCCGAAGTCAATTGACTCATTGAAACACTAATTGTGGTTTGAAGACTATTTCCGAAGTCAATTGAC
Source organism: Leiobunum rupestre (assembly GCF_980474605.1). NCBI lineage: Eukaryota > Metazoa > Arthropoda > Arachnida > Opiliones > Sclerosomatidae > Leiobunum > Leiobunum rupestre. Next base: position 10,222,067 of record NC_143390.1, read on the forward strand.
TCATTTTAATCACTAATTTTGGTTTGAAGACTATTTCCGAAGTCAATTGACTCATTTTAATCACTAATTTTGGTTTGAAGACTATTTCCGAAGTCAATTGACTCATTTTAATCACTAATTTTGGTTTGAAGACTATTTCCGAAGTCTATTGACTCATTTAAAATAACTAATTTCGGTTTGAAGACTATTTCTGAAGTCTATTGACTCATTTAAATAACTAATTTCTGTTTGAAGACTATTTCCGAAGTCAATTGACTCATTGAAATCACTAATTGTGGTTTGAGGACTATTTCCGAAGTCTATTGACTCATTTAAATAACTAATTTTAGTTTGAAGACTATTTCCGAAGTCAATTGACTCATTTTAATCACTAATTTTGGTTTGAAGACTATTTCCGAAGTCAATTGACTCATTTAAAATAACTAATTTCGGATTGAAGACTATTTCCGAAGTCTATTGACTCATTTAAATAACTAATTTCGGTTTGAAGACTATTTCCGAAGTCAATTGACTCATTTTAATCACTAATTTTAGTTTGAAGACTATTTCCGAAGTCTATTGACTCATTTAAAATAACTAATTTCGGTTTGAATACTATTTCCGAAGTCAATTGACTCATTGAAATCACTAATTGTGGATTGAAGACTATTTCCGAAGCCAATTGACTCATTTTAATCACTAATTTTGGTTTGAGGACTATTTCCGAAGTCTATTGACTCATTTAAAATAACTAATTTCGGATTGAAGACTATTTCCGAAGTCTATTGACTCATTTAAATAACTAATTTCGGTTTGAAGACTATTTCCGAAGTCAATTGACTCATTTTAATCACTAATTTTAGTTTGAAGACTATTTCCGAAGTCTATTGACTCATTTAAAATAACTAATTTCGGTTTGAATACTATTTCCGAAGTCAATTGACTCATTGAAATCACTAATTGTGGTTTGAAGACTATTTCCGAAGCCAATTGACTCATTTTAATCACTAATTTTGGTTTGAAGACTATTTCCGAAGTCAATTGACTCATTTTAATCACTAATTTTGGTTTGAAGACTATTTCCGAAGTCTATTGACTCATTTAAATAATTAATTTCGGTTTGAAGACTATTTCCGAAGTCTATTGACTCATTTAAATAACTAATTTCGGTTTGAAGACTATTTCCGTAGTCAATTGACTGATTTTAATCACTAATTTTGGTTTGAAGACTATTTCCGAAGTCTATTGACTCATTTAAAATAACTAATTTCGGTTTGAAGACTATTTCCGAAGTCAATTGACTCATTGAAATCACTAATTGTGGTTTGAAGACTATTTCCGAAGTATATTGACTCATTTAAATCACTAATTTTGGTTTGAAGACTATTTCCGAAGTCAATTGACTCATTTTAATCACTAATTTTGGTTTGAAGACTATTTCCGAAGTCTATTGACTCATTTAAAATAACTAATTTTGGTTTGAAGACTATTTCCGAAGTCTATTGACTCATTTAAATAACTAATTTCGGTTTGAAGACTATTTCCGAAGCCAATTGACTCATTTTAATCACTAATTTTGGTTTGAAGACTATTTCCGAAGTCAATTGACTCATTTTAATCACTAATTTTGGTTTGAAGACTATTTCCGAAGTCTATTGACTCATTTAAATAATTAATTTCGGTTTGAAGACTTTTTCCGAAGTCTATTGACTCATTTAAATAACTAATTTCGGTTTGAAGACTATTTCCGAAGTCAATTGACTCATTGAAACACTAATTGTGGTTTGAAGACTATTTCCGAAGTCAATTGACTCATTTTAATCACTAATTTTGGTTTGAAGACTATTTCCGAAGTCAATTTTCTCATTTTAATCACTAATTTTGGTTTGAAGACTATTTCCGAAGTCAATTGACTCATTTTAATCACTAATTTTGGTTTGAAGACTATTTCCGAAGTCTATTGACTCATTTAAAATAACTAATTTCGGTTTGAAGACTATTTCTGAAGTCTATTGACTCATTTAAATAACTAATTTCTGTTTGAACACTATTTCCGAAGTCAATTGACTCATTGAAATCACTAATTGTGGTTTGAGGACTATTTCCGAAGTCTATTGACTCATTTAAATAACTAATTTTAGTTTGAAGACTATTTCCGAAGTCAATTGACTCATTTTAATCACTAATTTTGGTTTGAAGACTATTTCCGAAGTCAATTGACTCATTTAAAATAACTAATTTCGGATTGAAGACTATTTCCGAAGTCTATTGACTCATTTAAATAACTAATTTCGGTTTGAAGACTATTTCCGAAGTCAATTGACTCATTTTAATCACTAATTTTAGTTTGAAGACTATTTCCGAAGTCTATTGACTCATTTAAAATAACTAATTTCGGTTTGAATACTATTTCCGAAGTCAATTGACTCATTGAAATCACTAATTGTGGTTTGAAGACTATTTCCGAAGCCAATTGACTCATTTTAATCACTAATTTTGGTTTGAAGACTATTTCCGAAGTCAATTGACTCATTTTAATCACTAATTTTGGTTTGAAGACTATTTCCGAAGTCTATTGACTCATTTAAATAATTAATTTCGGTTTGAAGACTATTTCCGAAGTCTATTGACTCATTTAAATAACTAATTTCGGTTTGAAGACTATTTCCGAAGTCAATTGACTCATTTTAATCACTAATTTTGGTTTGAAGACTATTTCCGAAGTCTATTGACTCATTTAAAATAACTAATTTCGGTTTGAAGACTATTTCCGAAGTCTATTGACTCATTTAAATAACTAATTTCGGTTTGAAGACTATTTCCGAAGTCTATTGACTCATTTAAATAATTAATTTTGGTTTGAAGACTATTTCCGAAGTCTATTGACACATTTAAATAATTAATTTCGGTTTGAAGACTATTTCCGAAGCCAATTGACTTATTTTAATCACTAATTTTGGTTTGAAGACTATTTCCGAAGTCTATTGACTCATTTAAATAATTAATTTCGGTTTGAAGACTATTTCCGAAGTCAATTGACTCATTTTTATCACTAATTTTGGTTTGAAGACTATTTCCGAAGTCTATTGACTCATTTAAATAATTAATTTCGGTTTGAAGACTATTTCCGAAGTCTATTGACTCATTTAAATAACTAATTTCGGTTTGAAGACTATTTCCAAAGTCAATTGACTCATTTTAATCACTAATTTCGGTTTGAAGACTATTTCCGAAGTCAATTGACTCATTGAAATCACTAATTGTGGTTTGAGGACTATTTCCGAAGTATATTGACTCATTGAAATCACTAATTGTGGTTTGAGGACTATTTCCGAAGTATATTGACTCATTTAAATCAATAATTGTGGTTTGAAGACTATTTCCGAAGTCAATTGACTCATTGAAATCACTAATTGTGGTTTGAAGACTATTTCCAAAGTATATTGACTCATTGAAATCACTAATTTTGGTTTGAAGACTATTTCCGAAGTCAATTGACTCATTTTAATCACTAATTTTGGTTTGAAGACTATTTCCGAAGTCTATTGACTCATTTAAATAACTAATTTCGGTTTGAAGACTATTTCCGAAGTCAATTGACTCATTTTAATCACTAATTTTAGTTTGAAGACTATTTCCGAAGTCAATTGACTCATTTTAATCACTAATTGTGGTTTGAGGACTATTTCCGAAGTATATTGACTCATTTAAATCAATAATTGTGGTTTGAAGACTATTTCCGAAGTCAATTGACTCATTGAAATCACTAATTGTGGTTTGAAGACTATTTCCGAAGTATATTGACTCATTGAAATCGCTAATTGTGGTTTGAAGACTATTTCCGAAGCCAATTGACTCATTTTAATCACTAATTTTGGTTTGAAGACTATTTCCGAAGTCAATTGACTCATTTTAATCACTAATTTTGGTTTGAAGACTATTTCCCAAGTCAATTGACTCATTGAAATCACTAATTGTGGTTTGAAGACTATTTCCGAAGTCAATTGACTCATTTAAATCACTAATTTCGGTTTGAAGACTATTTCCGAAGTCAATTGACTCATTGAAACACTAATTGTGGTTTGAAGACTATTTCCGAAGTCAATTGACTCATTTTAATCACTAATTTTGGTTTGAAGACTATTTCCGAAGTCAATTGACTCATTTTAATCACTAATTTTGGTTTGAAGACTATTTCCGAAGTCAATTGACTCATTGAAATCACTAATTGTGGTTTGAAGACTATTTCCGAAGTCAATTGACTCATTTAAATCACTAATTTTGGTTTGAAGACTATTTCCGAAGTCAATTGACTCATTTTAATCACTAATTTTGGTTTGAAGACTATTTCCGAAGTCTATTGACTCATTTAAAATAACTAATTTCGGATTGAAGACTATTTCCGAAGTCTATTGACTCATTTAAATAACTAATTTCGGTTTGAAGACTATTTCCGAAGTCAATTGACTCATTTTAATCACTAATTTTAGTTTGAAGACTATTTCCGAAGTCTATTGACTCATTTAAAATAACTAATTTCGGTTTGAATACTATTTCCGAAGTCAATTGACTCATTGAAATCACTAATTGTGGTTTGAAGACTATTTCCGAAGCCAATTGACTCATTTTAATCACTAATTTTGGTTTGAAGACTATTTCCGAAGTCTATTGACTCATTTAAATAACTAATTTCGGTTTGAAGACTATTTCCGAAGTCAATTGACTCATTTTAATCACTAATTTTAGTTTGAAGACTATTTCCGTAGTCAATTGACTGATTTTAATCACTAATTTTGGTTTGAAGACTATTTCCGAAGTCTATTGACTCATTTAAAATAACTAATTTCGGTTTGAAGACTATTTCCGAAGTCAATTGACTCATTGAAATCACTAATTGTGGTTTGAAGACTATTTCCGAAGTATATTGACTCATTTAAATCACTAATTTTGGTTTGAAGACTATTTCCGAAGTCAATTAACTCATTTTAATCACTAATTTTGGTTTGAAGACTATTTCCGAAGTCTATTGACTCATTTAAAATAACTAATTTCGGTTTGAAGACTATTTCCGAAGTCTATTGACTCATTTAAATAACTAATTTCGGTTGAAGACTATTTCCGAAGCCAATTGACTCATTTTAATCACTAATTTTGGTTTGAAGACTATTTCCGAAGTCAATTGACTCATTTTAATCACTAATTTTGGTTTGAAGACTATTTCCGAAGTCTATTGACTCATTTAAATAATTAATTTCGGTTTGAAGACTTTTTCCGAAGTCTATTGACTCATTTAAATAACTAATTTCGGTTTGAAGACTATTTCCGAAGTCAATTGACTCATTGAAACACTAATTGTGGTTTGAAGACTATTTCCGAAGTCAATTGACTCATTTTAATCACTAATTTTGGTTTGAAGACTATTTCCGAAGTCAATTGACTCATTTTAATCACTAATTTTGGTTTGAAGACTATTTCCGAAGTCAATTGACTCATTGAAATCACTAATTGTGGTTTGAAGACTATTTCCGAAGTCAATTGACTCATTTAAATCACTAATTTTGGTTTGAAGACTATTTCCGAAGTCAATTGACTCATTTTAATCACTAATTTTGGTTTGAAGACTATTTCCGAAGTCTATTGACTCATTTAAAATAACTAATTTCGGATTGAAGACTATTTCCGAAGTCTATTGACTCATTTAAATAACTAATTTCGGTTTGAAGACTATTTCCGAAGTCAATTGACTCATTTTAATCACTAATTTTAGTTTGAAGACTATTTATGAAGTCTATTGACTCATTTAAAATAACTAATTTCGGTTTGAATACTATTTCCGAAGTCAATTGACTCATTGAAATCACTAATTGTGGTTTGAAGACTATTTCCGAAGCCAATTGACTCATTTTAATCACTAATTTTGGTTTGAAGACTATTTCCGAAGTCTATTGACTCATTTAAATAACTAATTTCGGTTTGAAGACTATTTCCGAAGTCAATTGACTCATTTTAATCACTAATTTTAGTTTGAAGACTATTTCCGAAGTCAATTGACTCATTTTAATCACTAATTGTGGTTTGAGGATTATTTCCGAAGTATATTGACTCATTTAAATCAATAATTGTGGTTTGAAGACTATTTCCGAAGTCAATTGACTCATTGAAATCACTAATTGTGGTTTGAAGACTATTTCCGAAGTATATTGACTCATTGAAATCACTAATTGTGGTTTGAAGACTATTTCCGAAGCCAATTGACTCATTTTAATCACTAATTTTGGTTTGAAGACTATTTCCGAAGTCAATTGACTCATTTTTATCACTAATTTTGGTTTGAAGACTATTTCCGAAGTCTATTGACTCATTTAAATATTTAATTTCGGTTTGAAGACTATTTCCGAAGTCAATTGACTCATTTTTATCACTAATTTTGGTTTGAAGACTATTTCCGAAGTCTATTGACTCATTTAAATAATTAATTTCGGTTTGAAGACTATTTCCGAAGTCTATTGACTCATTTAAATAACTAATTTCGGTTTGAAGACTATTTCCGAAGTCAATTGACTCATTGAAACACTAATTGTGGTTTGAAGACTATTTCCGAAGTCAATTGACTCATTTTAATCACTAATTTTGGTTTGAAGACTATTTCCGAAGTCAATTGACTCATTTTAATCACTAATTTCGGTTTGAAGACTATTTCCGAAGTCAATTGACTCATTGAAATCACTAATTGTGGTTTGAGGACTATTTCCGAAGTATATTGACTCATTTAAATCAATAATTGTGGTTTGAAGACTATTTCCGAAGTCAATTGACTCATTGAAATCACTAATTGTGGTTTGAAGACTATTTCCAAAGTATATTGACTCATTGAAATCACTAATTTTGGTTTGAAGACTATTTCCGAAGTCAATTGACTCATTTTAATCACTAATTTTGGTTTGAAGACTATTTCCGAAGTCTATTGACTCATTTAAATAACTAATTTCGGTTTGAAGACTATTTCCGAAGTCAATTGACTCATTTTAATCACTAATTTTAGTTTGAAGACTATTTCCGAAGTCAATTGACTCATTTCAATCACTAATTGTGGTTTGAGGACTATTTCCGAAGTATATTGACTCATTTAAATCAATAATTGTGGTTTGAAGACTATTTCCGAAGTCAATTGACTCATTGAAATCACTAATTGTGGTTTGAAGACTATTTCCGAAGTATATTGACTCATTGAAATCACTAATTGTGGTTTGAAGACTATTTCCGAAGCCAATTGACTCATTTTAATCACTAATTTTGGTTTGAAGACTATTTCCGAAGTCAATTGACTCATTTTTATCACTAATTTTGGTTTGAAGACTATTTCCGAAGTCTATTGACTCATTTAAATAATTAATTTCGGTTTGAAGACTATTTCCGAAGCCAATTGACTCATTTTAATCACTAATTTTGGTTTGAAGACTATTTCCGAAGTCTATTGACTCATTTAAATAATTAATTTCGGTTTGAAGACTATTTCCGAAGCCAATTGACTCATTTTAATCACTAATTTTGGTTTGAAGACTATTTCCGAAGTCTATTGACTCTTTTAAATAACTAATTTCGGTTTGAAGACTATTTCCGAAGTCAATTGACTCATTGAAACACTAATTGTGGTTTGAAGACTATTTCCGAAGTCAATTGACTCATTTTAATCACTAATTTTGGTTTGAAGACTATTTCCGAAGTCAATTGACTCATTGAAATCACTAATTGTGGTTTGAGGTCTATTTCCGAAGTATATTGACTCATTTAAATCAATAATTGTGGTTTGAAGACTATTTCCGAAGTCAATTGACTCATTGAAACACTAATTGTGGTTTGAAGACTATTTCCGAAGTCAATTGACTCATTTTAATCACTAATTTTGGTTTGAAGACTATTTCCGAAGTCAATTGACTCATTTTAATCAATAATTTTGGTTTGAAGACTATTTCCGAAGTCAATTGACTCATTGAAATCACTAATTGTGGTTTGAAGACTATTTCCGAAGTCAATTGACTCATTTAAATCACTAATTTTGGTTTGAAGACTATTTCCGAAGTCAATTGACTCATTTTAATCACTAATTTTGGTTTGAAGACTATTTCCGAAGTCTATTGACTCATTTAAAATAACTAATTTCGGATTGAAGACTATTTCCGAAGTCTATTGACTCATTTAAATAACTAATTTCGGTTTGAAGACTATTTCCGAAGTCAATTGACTCATTTTAATCACTAATTTTAGTTTGAAGACTATTTCCGAAGTCTATTGACTCATTTAAAATAACTAATTTCGGTTTGAATACTATTTCCGAAGTCAATTGACTCATTGAAATCACTAATTGTGGTTTGAAGACTATTTCCGAAGCCAATTGACTCATTTTAATCACTAATTTTGGTTTGAAGACTATTTCCGAAGTCAATTGACTCATTTTAATCACTAATTTTGGTTTGAAGACTATTTCCGAAGTCTATTGACTCATTTAAATAACTAATTTCGGTTTGAAGACTATTTCCGAAGTCTATTGACTCAATTAAATAACTAATTTCGGTTTGAAGACTATTTCCGAAGTCAATTGACTCATTTTAATCACTAATTTTGTATTGAAGACTATTTCCGAAGTCTATTGACTCATTTAAAATAACTAATTTCGGTTTGAAGACTATTTCCGAAGTCTATTGACTCATTTAAATAACTAATTTCGGTTTGAAGACTATTTCCGAAGTCTATTGACTCATTTAAATAATTAATTTTGGTTTGAAGACTATTTCCGAAGTCTATTGACTCATTTAAATAATTAATTTCGGTTTGAAGACTATTTCCGAAGCCAATTGACTCATTTTAATCACTAAATTGGTTTGAAGACTATTTCCGAAGTCTATTGACTCATTTAAATAATTAATTTCGGTTTGAAGACTATTTCCGAAGTCACTTGACTCATTTTTATCACTAATTTTGGTTTGAAGACTATTTCCGAAGTCTATTGACTCATTTAAATAATTAATTTCGGTTTGAAGACTATTTCCGAAGCCAATTGACTCATTTTAATCACTAATTTTGGTTTGAAGACTATTTCCGAAGTCTATTGACTCATTTAAATAACTAATTTCGGTTTGAAGACTATTTCCGAAGTCAATTGACTCATTGAAACACTAATTGTGGTTTGAAGACTATTTCCGAAGTCAATTGACTCATTTTAATCACTAATTTTGGTTTGAAGACTATTTCCGAAGTCAATTGACTCATTTTAATCACTAATTTCGGTTTGAAGACTATTTCCGAAGTCAATTGACTCATTGAAATCACTAATTGTGGTTTGAGGTCTATTTCCGAAGTATATTGACTCATTTAAATCAATAATTGTGGTTTGAAGACTATTTCCGAAGTCAATTGACTCATTGAAACACTAATTGTGGTTTGAAGACTATTTCCGAAGTCAATTGACTCATTTTAATCACTAATTTTGGTTTGAAGACTATTTCCGAAGTCAATTGACTCATTTTAATCAATAATTTTGGTTTGAAGACTATTTCCGAAGTCAATTGACTCATTGAAATCACTAATTGTGGTTTGAAGACTATTTCCGAAGTCAATTGACTCATTTAAATCACTAATTTTGGTTTGAAGACTATTTCCGAAGTCAATTGACTCATTTTAATCACTAATTTTGGTTTGAAGACTATTTCCGAAGTCTATTGACTCATTTAAAATAACTAATTTCGGATTGAAGACTATTTCCGAAGTCTATTGACTCATTTAAATAACTAATTTCGGTTTGAAGACTATTTCCGAAGTCAATTGACTCATTTTAATCACTAATTTTAGTTTGAAGACTATTTCCGAAGTCTATTGACTCATTTAAAATAACTAATTTCGGTTTGAATACTATTTCCGAAGTCAATTGACTCATTGAAATCACTAATTGTGGTTTGAAGACTATTTCCGAAGCCAATTGACTCATTTTAATCACTAATTTTGGTTTGAAGACTATTTCCGAAGTCAATTGACTCATTTTAATCACTAATTTTGGTTTGAAGACTATTTCCGAAGTCTATTGACTCATTTAAATAATTAATTTCGGTTTGAAGACTATTTCCGAAGTCTATTGACTCAATTAAATAACTAATTTCGGTTTGAAGACTATTTCCGAAGTCTATTGACTCATTTAAATAACTAATTTCGGTTTGAAGACTATTTCCGAAGTCTATTGACTCATTTAAATAATTAATTTTGGTTTGAAGACTATTTCCGAAGTCTATTGACTCATTTAAATAATTAATTTCGGTTTGAAGACTATTTCCGAAGCCAATTGACTCATTTTAATCACTAATTTGGTTTGAAGACTATTTCCGAAGTCTATTGACTCATTTAAATAATTAATTTCGGTTTGAAGACTATTTCCGAAGTCACTTGACTCATTTTTATCACTAATTTTGGTTTGAAGACTATTTCCGAAGTCTATTGACTCATTTAAATAATTAATTTCGGTTTGAAGACTATTTCCGAAGTCTATTGACTCATTTAAATAACTAATTTCGGTTTGAAGACTATTTCCGAAGTCAATTGACTCATTGAAACACTAATTGTGGTTTGAAGACTATTTCCGAAGTCAATTGACTCATTTTAATCACTAATTTCGGTTTGAAGACTATTTCCGAAGTCAATTGACTCATTGAAATCACTAATTTGGTTTGAAGACTATTTCCGAAGTCTATTGACTCATTTAAATAATTAATTTCGGTTTGAAGACTATTTCCGAAGTCTATTGACTCAATTAAATAACTAATTTCGGTTTGAAGACTATTTCCGAAGTCAATTGACTCATTTTAATCACTAATTTTGTATTGAAGACTATTTCCGAAGTCTATTGACTCATTTAAAATAACTAATTTCGGTTTGAAGACTATTTCCGAAGTCTATTGACTCATTTAAATAACTAATTTCGGTTTGAAGACTATTTCCGAAGTCTATTGACTCATTTAAATAATTAATTTTGGTTTGAAGACTATTTCCGAAGTCTATTGACTCATTTAAATAATTAATTTCGGTTTGAAGACTATTTCCGAAGCCAATTGACTCATTTTAATCACTAATTTGGTTTGAAGACTATTTCCGAAGTCTATTGACTCATTTAAATAATTAATTTCGGTTTGAAGACTATTTCCGAAGTCACTTGACTCATTTTTATCACTAATTTTGGTTTGAAGACTATTTCCGAAGTCTATTGACTCATTTAAATAATTAATTTCGGTTTGAAGACTATTTCCGAAGTCTATTGACTCATTTAAATAACTAATTTCGGTTTGAAGACTATTTCCGAAGTCAATTGACTCATTGAAACACTAATTGTGGTTTGAAGACTATTTCCGAAGTCAATTGACTCATTTTAATCACTAATTTCGGTTTGAAGACTATTTCCGAAGTCAATTGACTCATTGAAATCACTAATTGTGGTTTGAGGACTATTTCCGAAGTATATTGACTCATTTAAATCAATAATTGTGGTTTGAAGACTATTTCCGAAGTCAATTGACTCATTGAAATCACTAATTGTGGTTTGAAGACAATTTCCAAAGTATATTGACTCATTGAAATCACTAATTTTGGTTTGAAGACTATTTCCGAAGTCTATTGACTCATTTAAATAACTAATTTCGGTTTGAAGACTATTTCCGAAGTCAATTGACTCATTTTAATCACTAATTTTAGTTTGAAGACTATTTCCGAAGTCAATTGACTCATTTTAATCACTAATTGTGGTTTGAGGACTATTTCCGAAGTATATTGACTCATTTAAATCAATAATTGTGGTTTGAAGACTATTTCCGAAGTCAATTGACTCATTGAAATCACTAATTGTGGTTTGAAGACTATTTCCGAAGTATATTGACTCATTGAAATCACTAATTGTGGTTTGAAGACTATTTCCGAAGCCAATTGACTCATTTTAATCACTAATTTTGGTTTGAAGACTATTTCCAAAGTCTATTGACTCATTTAAATAACTAATTTCGGTTTGAAGACTATTTCCGAAGCCAATTGACTCATTTTAATCACTAATTTTGGTTTGAAGACTATTTCCGAAGCCAATTGACTCATTTTAATCACTAATTTTGGTTTGAAGACTATTTCCGAAGTCTATTGACTCATTTAAATAATTAATTTCGGTTTGAAGACTATTTCCGAAGTCTATTGACTCATTTAAATAACTAATTTCGGTTTGAAGACTATTTCCGAAGTCAATTGACTCATTGAAACACTAATTGTGGTTTGAAGACTATTTCCGAAGTCAATTGACTCATTTTAATCACTAATTTTGGTTTGAAGACTATTTCCGAAGTCAATTGACTCATTTTAATCACTAATTTCGGTTTGAAGACTATTTCCGAAGTCAATTGACTCATTGAAATCACTAATTGTGGTTTGAGGACTATTTCCGAAGTATATTGACTCATTTAAATCAATAATTGTGGTTTGAAGACTATTTCCGAAGTCAATTGTCTCATTGAAATCACTAATTGTGGTTTGAAGACTATTTCCAAAGTATATTGACTCATTGAAATCACTAATTTTGGTTTGAAGACTATTTCCGAAGTCAATTGACTCATTTTAATCACTAATTTTGGTTTGAAGACTATTTCCGAAGTCTATTGACTCATTTAAATAACTAATTTCGGTTTGAAGACTATTTCCGAAGTCAATTGACTCATTTTAATCACTAATTTTAGTTTGAAGACTATTTCCGAAGTCAATTGACTCATTTTAATCACTAATTGTGGTTTGAGGACTATTTCCGAAGTATATTGACTCATTTAAATCAATAATTGTGGTTTGAAGAGTATTTCCGAAGTCAATTGACTCATTGAAATCACTAATTGTGGTTTGAAGACTATTTCCGAAGTATATTGACTCATTGAAATCACTAATTGTGGTTTGAAGACTATTTCCGAAGCCAATTGACTCATTTTAGTCACTAATTTTGGTTTGAAGACTATTTCCGAAGTCAATTGACTCATTTTAATCACTAATTTTGGTTTGAAGACTATTTCCGAAGTCAATTGACTCATTGAAATCACTAATTGTGGTTTGAAGACTATTTCCGAAGTCAATTGACTCATTTTAATCACTAATTTTGGTTTGAAGACTATTTCCGAAGTCAATTGACTCATTGAAATCCCTAATTGTGGTTTGAAGACTATTTCCGAAGTCAATTGACTCATTTAAATAACTAATTTTGGTTTGAAGACTATTTCCGAAGTCAATTGACTCATTTTAATCACTAATTTTGGTTTGAAGACTATTTCCGAAGTCTATTGACTCATTTAAAATAACTAATTTCGGATTGAAGACTATTTCCGAAGTCTATTGACTCATTTAAATAACTAATTTCGGTTTGAAGACTATTTCCGAAGTCAATTGACTCATTTTAATCACTAATTTTAGTTTGAAGACTATTTCCGAAGTCTATTGACTCATTTAAAATAACTAATTTCGGTTTGAATACTATTTCCGAAGTCAATTGACTCATTGAAATCACTAATTGTGGTTTGAAGACTATTTCCGAAGCCAATTGACTCATTTTAATCACTAATTTTGGTTTGAAGACTATTTCCGAAGTCAATTGACTCATTTTAATCACTAATTTTGGTTTGAAGACTATTTCCGAAGTCTATTGACTCATTTAAATAATTAATTTCGGTTTGAAGACTATTTCCGAAGTCTATTGACTCATTTAAATAACTAATTTCGGTTTGAAGACTATTTCCGAAGTCAATTGACTCATTTAAATCACTAATTTTGGTTTGAAGACTATTTCCGAAGTCTATTGACTCATTTAAAATAACTAATTTCGGTTTGAAGACTATTTCCGAAGTCTATTGACTCATTTAAATAACTAATTTCGGTTTGAAGACTATTTCCGAAGTCTATTGACTCATTTAAATAATTAATTTTGGTTTGAAGACTATTTCCGAAGTCTATTGACTCATTTAAATAATTAATTTCGGTTTGAAGACTATTTCCGAAGCCAATTGACTCATTTTAATCACTAATTTTGGTTTGAAGACTATTTCCGAAGCCAATTGACTCATTTTAATCACTAATTTTGGTTTGAAGACTATTTCCGAAGTCTATTGACTCATTTAAATAATTAATTTCGGTTTGAAGACTATTTCCGAAGTCTATAGACTCATTTAAATAATTAATTTTGGTTTGAAGACTATTTCCGAAGTCTTTTGACTCATTTAAATAATTAATTTCGGTTTGAAGACTATTTCCGAAGCCAATTGACTCATTTTAATAACTAATTTTGGTTTGAAGACTATTTCCGAAGTCAATTGACTCATTTTAATCACTAATTTTGGTTTGAAGACTATTTCCGAAGTCTATTGACACATTTAAATAATTAATTTCGGTTTAAAGACTATTTCCGAAGTCTATTGACTCATTTTAATCACTAATTTTGGTTTGAAGACTATTTCCGAAGTCAATTGACTCATTTTAATCACTAATTTTGGTTTGAAGACTATTTCCGAAGTCAATTGACTCATTGAAATCACTAATTGTGGTTTGAAGACTATTTCCGAAGTCAATTGATCATTTAAATCACTAATTTCGGTTTGAAGACTATTTCCGAAGTCAATTGACTCATTGAAACACTAATTGTGGTTTGAAGACTATTTCCGAAGTCAATTGACTCATTTTAATCACTAATTTTGGTTTGAAGACTATTTCCGAAGTCAATTGACTCATTTTAATCACTAATTTTGGTTTGAAGACTATTTCCGAAGTCAATTGACTCATTGAAATCACTAATTGTGGTTTGAAGACTATTTCCGAAGTCAATTGACTCATTTAAATAACTAATTTTGGTTTGAAGACTATTTCCGAAGTCAATTGACTCATTTTAATCACTAATTTTGGTTTGAAGACTATTTCCGAAGTCTATTGACTCATTTAAAATAACTAATTTCGGATTGAAGACTATTTCCGAAGTCTATTGACTCATTTAAATAACTAATTTCGGTTTGAAGACTATTTCCGAAGTCAATTGACTCATTTTAATCACTAATTTTAGTTTGAAGACTATTTCCGAAGTCTATTGACTCATTTAAAATAACTAATTTCGGTTTGAATACTATTTCCGAAGTCAATTGACTCATTGAAATCACTAATTGTGGTTTGAAGACTATTTCCGAAGCCAATTGACTCATTTTAATCACTAATTTTGGTTTGAAGACTATTTCCGAAGTCAATTGACTCATTTTAATCACTAATTTTGGTTTGAAGACTATTTCCGAAGTCTATTGACTCATTTAAATAATTAATTTCGGTTTGAAGACTATTTCCGAAGTCTATTGACTCATTTAAGTAACTAATTTCGGTTTGAAGACTATTTCCGAAGTCAATTGACTCATTTAAATCACTAATTTTGGTTTGAAGACTATTTCCGAAGTCTATTGACTCATTTAAAATAACTAATTTCGGTTTGAAGACTATTTCCGAAGTCTATTGACTCATTTAAATAACTAATTTCGGTTTGAAGACTATTTCCGAAGTCTATTGCCTCATTTAAATAACTAATTTCGGTTTGAAGACTATTTCCGAAGTCTATTGACTCATTTAAATAATTAATTTTGGTTTGAAGACTATTTCCGAAGTCTATTGACTCATTTAAATAATTAATTTCGGTTTGAAGACTATTTCCGAAGCCAATTGACTCATTTTAATCACTAATTTTGGTTTGAAGACTATTTCCGAAGCCAATTGACTCATTTTAATCACTAATTTTGGTTTGAAGACTATTTCCGAAGTCTATTGACTCATTTAAATAATTAATTTCGGTTTGAAGACTATTTCCGAAGTCTATAGACTCATTTAAATAATTAATTTTGGTTTGAAGACTATTTCCGAAGTCTATTGACTCATTTAAATAATTAATTTCGGTTTGAAGACTATTTCCGAAGCCAATTGACTCATTTTAATCACTAATTTTGGTTTGAAGACTATTTCCGAAGTCAATTGACTCATTTTAATCACTAATTTTGGTTTAAAGACTATTTCCGAAGTCTATTGACACATTTAAATAATTAATTGTGGTTTGAGGACTATTTCCGAAGTATATTGACTCATTGAAATCACTAATTGTGGTTTGAAGACTATTTCCGAAGTATATTGACTCATTGAAATCACTAATTTTGGTTTGAAGACCATTTCCGAAGTCAATTGACTCATTTTAATCACTAATTTTGGTTTGAAGACTATTTCCGAAGTCTATTGACTCATTTAAAATAACTAATTTCGGTTTGAAGACTATTTCCGAAGTCTATTGACTCATTTAAATAACTAATTTCGGTTTGAAGACTATTTCCGAAGTCTATTGACTCATTTAAATAACTAATTTCGGTTTGAAGACTATTTCCGAAGTCAATTGACTCATTGAAACACTAATTGTGGTTTGAAGACTATTTCCGAAGTCAATTGACTCATTTTAATCACTAATTTTGGTTTGAAGACTATTTCCGAAGTCAATTGACTCATTTTAATCACTAATTTTGGTTTGAAGACTATTTCCGAAGTCAATTGACTCATTGAAATCACTAATTGTGGTTTGAAGACTATTTCCGAAGTCAATTGACTCATTTTAATCACTAATTTTAGTTTGAAGACTATTTCCGAAGTCAATTGACTCATTTTAATCACTAATTGTGGTTTGAGGACTATTTCCGAAGTATATTGACTCATTTAAATCAATAATTGTGGTTTGAAGAGTATTTCCGAAGTCAATTGACTCATTGAAATCACTAATTGTGGTTTGAAGACTATTTCCGAAGTATATTGACTCATTGAAATCACTAATTGTGGTTTGAAGACTATTTCCGAAGCCAATTGACTCATTTTAGTCACTAATTTTGGTTTGAAGACTATTTCCGAAGTCAATTGACTCATTTTAATCACTAATTTTGGTTTGAAGACTATTTCCGAAGTCAATTGACTCATTTTAATCACTAATTTTGGTTTGAAGACTATTTCCGAAGTCTATTGACACATTTAAATAGTTAATTGTGGTTTGAGGACTATTTCCGAAGTATATTGACTCATTGAAATCACTAATTGTGGTTTGAAGACTATTTCCGAAGTATATTGACTCATTGAAATCACTAATTTTGGTTTGAAGACCATTTCCGAAGTCAATTGACTCATTTTAATCACTAATTTTGGTTTGAAGACTATTT
This sequence comes from Leiobunum rupestre, assembly GCF_980474605.1. Taxonomy (NCBI): domain Eukaryota; kingdom Metazoa; phylum Arthropoda; class Arachnida; order Opiliones; family Sclerosomatidae; genus Leiobunum; species Leiobunum rupestre. The sequence goes on from NC_143390.1 coordinate 10,239,301, forward strand.
CCGAAGTCTATTGACTCATTTAAAATAACTAATTTCGGTTTGAAGACTATTTCCGAAGTCTATTGACTCATTTAAATAACTAATTTCGGTTTGAAGACTATTTCCGAAGTCTATTGACTCATTTAAATAACTAATTTCGGTTTGAAGACTATTTCCGAAGTCAATTGACTCATTGAAACACTAATTGTGGTTTGAAGACTATTTCCGAAGTCAATTGACTCATTTTAATCACTAATTTTGGTTTGAAGACTATTTCCGAAGTCAATTGACTCATTTTAATCACTAATTTTGGTTTGAAGACTATTTCCGAAGTCAATTGACTCATTGAAATCACTAATTGTGGTTTGAAGACTATTTCCGAAGTCAATTGACTCATTTAAATCACTAATTGTGGTTTGAAGACTATTTCCGAAGTCAATTGACTCATTTTAATCACTAATTTTGGTTTGAAGACTATTTCCGAAGTCAATTGACTCATTTTAATCACTAATTTTGGTTTGAAGACTATTTCCGAAGTCAATTGACTCATTGAAATCACTAATTGTGGTTTGAAGACTATTTCCGAAGTCAATTGACTCATTTAAATCACTAATTTTGGTTTGAAGACTATTTCCGAAGTCAATTGACTCAATTAAATCACTAATTTTGGTTTGAAGACTATTTCCGAAGTCAATTGACTCATTGAAATCACTAATTGTGGTTTGAAGACTATTTCCGAAGTCAATTGACTCATTTTAATCACCAATTTTGGTTTGAAGACTATTTCCGAAGTCAATTGACCCATTGAAATCACTAATTTCGGTTTGAAGACTATTTCCGAAGTCAATTGACTCATTTAAATCACTATCTGGTTTTGAAGTCTTTGAAAGATCCGCCTCGATCTGTATTGATGTTCCCTCTTCCTTAGAGGTTTCCGACTGCAGCTGATCTACATCAAAAACCTCTGCCTGATTTTTCGATGACTGGAAATAATTCTTAAATTGTACCATTTGCCCTTTCTTCCAAATTTTGTAGCTTATTTCTCTTTCGTCGTTTCTGGACCCCTAATAAATGTTTTCCACGAATTGCACTCGTATTTAATTTTTGATAATTTTCCATTTTAAAACTGACATTTAGTCTAAATCTGCACTTTAAATATAAAAAAGTTCACAATAACCTCTTATATCTAATCTTAAAAATATTTTTTAAACAAATATGCATCTCAAAAAATTAAAAAAAATTCTATACGAAACTAATAAAATAATTATATTAAAGCAACACGCGGGCCTAATCTAAGTATTCGGTTTTAGTATTGTTTAAAGCGCTTATTTTATTCGTCACATACCCATTTTAACCCATTTCTTCAATTTATATCAAAATATTGGGATGAAATTGTGAACATCGAGGAAGCACGTGACTGATACTGCTTTCAGTATATAGGAACGGACATCTCCATAGAAAAGTAGGGGTTCAAAAATCAAGTGGCTCTGCCGAACGGCGGAGACACGAACTGAGTCTAAGCAGACGAATTTAATGTTTTAAAATAGCGGAGGCACCGGAAGAAACTGCGTGGGGTAAAAGAAGATGTAAAGCCCCTAATTGAAATAGTAACAGATTTAATCGTCGAGCTTTATCCTTTTTTCGTTTCCCACAACAAAAGAAAGGTAATATTAACCATATTTTAGTTTGAATTAATCTTTTTTTACCCATTTTTGTTAACCTAATTTCTTTTGATTTTGAAGGTGCCTGCGATGGATAAGAAATTGTTCTTTATCAGAGATAATTGAAGAGGAACCTAAAGAATTATACAAAAAGTATATGCTTTAATAAAAGGTACTTATTTACCAAAATTGAGTAAATTCAAAATTTCATTGTGATTGACTCATAGAAACTTCTTTCCTCCATCAGGAATAAACCACTTCGAAATGCAGTGCTTACTCTTTTTGATAATGAAGACAAAACAGACTTAATAGTTGAGGATATCTTTTTGGCACCTTTGCATAATAGCAGGGAGTACATAATTGGAGTCGTTTTGCCAGATCTTTTAGGGTTCTCAACCAAGAAGCCAGAGAATCGAGGTGGGGTGGCTGGAAAGGTTGGCAAAATACGGGACAAGATACGGCTTTTTGCGCCATCTACGTAATTTTTGTGGCTATGTTGATAATGGAGGAAGTGGATGCTGCCGTCTTTCATTAGATAACGTAGATCCTAATTGTTAATATTTAAATTATCTTACGACTGGCAATATTCCAAGTTTCTAGAGTAAAGCGTATCATTTTTAGGATATAATACAACTGAAATAAATGTAAATATAATTTTGTATCATATATCCAACCTTAAGCCTTTGCAATGATTGGCTAATATATTTCCTATTTCTGCCTTTAACGTGGCCTTTTTAAACACATTCCCTAAAATAGAAAAATAAATTGTATAAAATAATTATAAGATATGTTAAAATAATTACAATTTTATTTTCTTTTGACTTTTGAATGTCGATTTATGTAACAATGGTCCATGCTTATTTTCACCACGTGTGTTAAATTTGAATTACTCAACAAAAACCGCATGGCCGCTGATAATAGATGGCGTTAAATAGTCGAGGTGTCCCGTATTTTGCAGAGGCGCCTGCTGAAGTGTAGCTCATTGCAGCAGAACCAAAAAAAAACCTCTTTTCATCTCCCGTTCTGTACTCCCTGATAATAGTATGGATCCTAATGAGCCAGAGCGCATGGAGGAAAATAGTGACACAGAGCAAATGGAGGACGTTGGTGTCTGGTGATACAGAGCAAATGGTTGAGATAGAGAACACAGTAGAGCTGGACAAGCAAAAATATAATATTGAAATTGATGAGCCACAACAAACAGTCGAAATAGATTCTAATGCTGATCATGAAGTTTTGAAACTCAAAACACTACTAAAAATGTTTTTAAAAATGCAACTAAGATTGAATAGTAAGAAAACTACAAGAGGAAGAGCGTATAGCACAGCTGAAAATTAGAATTTGCTAATTTCCACCAGGTACCGATCTCGGTCTTACTCCGGTGATAGGGGCTCCAAAATTGCCATCACAACTGGTCTTCCTATCTTTCTCAAATGCGCCCTCAGTGGGCTCTATGGCTCTATGATAACTTCTCTTAATATAATTATTGTTTCACTTTAAGCTAAATCTGCTTTGCGGATGTTGAAGGAGGCTCCGTAGGGGAACTCTCCTTTGTTTGAATTGTTTCTCATCAATAATCACAGCTTTAATATCCTCACAAAAGTTTCAGGAAGTTGAACATGGAGATCTTTTCCTTCTACAATTTCAATTTCTTCTCCTTTTTTGGGAAGGTTTTCACTATTTTCATGAGAAAAGGTCTATGAAAAAAGTCCAAGGCTTAGATTTAAACTTATCGAAACAATAATTTTTAAGTTTTTTTTAAATTTATTCTTAATGTTACTACTCTTATAAACAGTCAAAACTCACTTGAAATATTATATATGCTCGGCATGTTTCGCATTCTTTCAAAGTTTAACTTTTTTTTTGCTAGTATTAAATACTCAAGCCATACCTGTTACACAATTAAAACAAGTTGGCAAGCCAAAATATACCTTTCCTCGGAAGAATTGTCCCTAGTGGTATTAATTTCTCGAGATAACCCTTAAAGATATATCTCCGCAATTTAGAGTTATTTGTTAAACATATTAACCCATTTCTATCCCGCCCGGTATAAAATTTTTATTATAATTAAAATAATTGGGACGAAACGACCAATTTTAATTTATTCAGAATATCATAAGTTAAGTAGTTACAACAGTAAGTTAGACGTACTATAACAATGCACAATTGAATTAAACCCTTTTACAGAACAAGTTTATCAGTTAAATATAATACGAAGCAAATTTTAATGAAATAAATATCTACAGAGGCTTTTTGGAATTACTCGCTTACGAAATACTTGCCGCATCTTTAACGCTCATTTTATTTCAACACTCGCCCTTGATGAAGATACCGTAGATATCTGGTAGTGGACGACTCGTTCACTTCCTGTTGACGTTGTGACGCATACCACATGAAAAAGACCAATGCCGTCCAATTTCCAATATCATATAATGACTCGCACACCCAAGAAATCATTGACTGCGTTAGAAATCGTAGATATCCAAATATCCACACCAAATGTATTTACAAGAAGCAAAAACCTTACCATCAACAAAGCACAGAGAGCCACTTGACTAACCGCCAGCTTTTAAAGCAATTAACGTTAAATTATCTCCTTTGAATTAACAGAACTATATATAGGTCGTTAAGAAAGTGGACCACCCACAGGGTCTACCCTTTAACCCTCTAATCTCGGCTGACTGCGCTAAAACAAGATTTAACCTTTAAAAAATACCAGATTAGGCCTTCATAAATTCATTAATAAAAAAAGACTTTATTACCTATTATGCTTACGATGCCTGTCTTAATTTCAGTGAATCTAAGCAGCTATCGGTGGTTCTGTGGTAGAGCGCTCGACTGCCAAGCCGAATGGTCTGGGTTCGAAACCTGGGTGGCGCATTTGTTTTTAATCAATAGAGAAACGCTAAATTAGAATTTCTTCGATGCAATAATTTCAATTTCAATTCTATTTCAATTAAACCAAAATTTCGTACTCTATTAAATACGCTTCCGATAAAGCTGAAGGTCTAATTTTCAATAAGGCGTAACAAGTGTCGGTGGTTCTGTGGTAGAACGTCCGCCTGTCAATCAGGAGGTCTCGGGTTCAAATCCCGCCCGATGCGATCGCAAATTGATACTAAGACGAATACCGTGTACAACTGGTGGAAACCCTGCCATTGGACGTTGAGAGGTAGCATTACACTCAGCACTCGGTCCGTCCCAAAGTCATTAAGAAGAAGTTGGAGAGAAAACGCCCATATAAACACAACAGACTCAACATGCACATCCATCAGAACACAAACACAACAAATTCAACACTCATAACCTACGCATAAACATTACAAAATCCGTGATACACCAAACCGTCACGACGGTGAGCGAAAAAACACCATCCAAACCAAACCGCAAATGCATCCGTTAACGCTCACCGTCACACGGTGGTTTTGCCAACCCTTTGAGAAACTGCGTACGCAGTGATTACACTTTGCACCGAAAATGCGAACGCGTTCGCAGTCCTGACAGACAGACACACCCACAGACCCACCCACAGACCCACCCACAGACCCACAGACAGACACGGTCGTTGTATAACCCCTCCTAGGGGACTTTGTCCCCTCGGAGAGGTAAAAATAACCCCTGACCTAACGAGCAGACGATCTAAAGCTAAAAGACCTTGGATTGGAAAACTTTGAAAGTTAAACAATTCTCAACTGCGCGTGCGCTAATATGATATTACTGCCGTGTTTTTCCAACAGTTCTCATCCTGGTTACTTAGGATCCTTAATGTACTGTAAAAGTGTAAATTCGCTAGTATAGCAGATAAAAATTTCTGTCTACACTACCGCCGTCTTTAAATTATCTACTGAAGCATTATCTTGCAGAACTTTAATTTCCAAATAATTAATTCTTCAGCCACCAATCTGGGGATGGCGCCAGCTTATCACCGTGAAGGGTGCGATCAGAGAGTGTACAGTATAGAGTGGGGTCACTTCGTATTCGTTAAAATTTCGTACACGGTTTTTGGACCATACGGTAATTAAAGAGAAATTCAGGATCCCTATACGCGATGTCGCTAGTGTGAACTTTTTATAGTTTCGAACGTCTGGAAATGGTTTCCAGTCATTTTAAAATGTTGAATTATTTTGTTAATAAATTAATTAAATGTAAAATTTCATTGGAAATATAAAAAAAGGTGCAGCAAAGTTTTCTAGATTTTAATATTTCAATATTGAATGTAATATTTTTTCATTATTTCCAGATATTTATGGAGAACAGCCTAAAAGACCAAGGCCTAGAGACCCGATGTAGAGAAGGTAAAAAAATCAATTTGGAGGGTAATTAATTATGTAATATAAATATCAAATGTATAAATATAAAAAAATGTTTCAGTTCATTTCTTTTTGGTATTTTTAACAGTTTTCTGTCTAATCTTTTCTGTGATTTAATGCAAAATCGTGGTCTATATTTTGTTTTTGCAGGGCACTTTGTATGCAAAACCCAATAATGAAATGTATCACGTTTTCAAAGACAGTTTCAGAATCATGAAACCAGAGTCCTTATCAAGGTATAAAGAGACGTATCTCTAAACTATACCCTCTCAGGTGAGATCGGCTTATAGATGGTCATGTGGCATTTTACTTCAAAGCTATGTTCAAGGATTTCTGTTCCATTTTTATTTCGGTTGAAGTTGATGGCCACTTTTTTATATCAAACGTTCGTTGTTGATTTTTTTTTAATATTTAAAGGGTTCCATCTGCCTCGTAAGGGGATGACAGTTGAGTAAAATAGCACTATTCTTTTAAAAGCGGAACGAGACCAATTTTTGGTAATTCGAAACTTTACAAAACACGTCGTCATATCGCCGAAATCGGATTTCGATATCAGTCGCAACGGACAGAATTTTTGTCACCTTGGCCTACTTTGCTTTTATTGGATTTTAACTAGAATTAATATGGAACGTTGTTTTGTTCAACAAATTGTCTTAGTGATTGATTTGCTTTTCGTTTATCATGTATTTTATTATTACCATTAATTTCATTGCTCGACATTGTTAAAACCGAAATTTTTTAATTTTAAACCTACTATCGAACTCGCGGAGGATTTCTAAGCGGTCATCGAATATTCGTTTAGCGCGATGTGCGCCCTCTAGTGGCGGGAATTCAAATCAAAATCCAGAGTGGGCGCAAGTTTCTCCCCTTACGAGACTGATGGAACCCTTTAAGTGGACAATAGATAAATGAAGGCCATAAAAATTCTAAAAGAAATTTTAAAATGTTACTAGTGTCTACATCCTGGTTTTTACACGACGTCGTGAAAGCCGTAGAAATTTTATTTGTTTATTTAATTCATACATTTTTAGGAAAAGCTTAGTAAATGCTTTAATTATTTAAAATAATACTTATATGTTACTTTTTAAAATGTGTACATTTATTAAAACTTTTTATGTACAATCTTTCCGGTTCACTTGTGGATAACTCTAGTTCAAAGGTCGTGCAGCACAGCTGTTTGTTAGTTCCACTTATTTGTGGTTTTTTTAAATAAGTAGGTTCTAGTTATTCATCTAAATTTCCATACCTGCTCGAAAAAGTTGGTCCTAATTTTAAAAATTTTATTCAAATAATCGAAACGGCTTATGGCGGGTAATAACTCATTGGCAGTTCCGACGAGAATCGAGAAAAGAAGGACAATTAGTCTAACATTCGGCATAAACGAAATCTTGAACGGTCGATTCGTGTCGTTTGCGATTTCCGCTTTGGCAGAAACCAATGTCGCACTACTTCGCGATTAGCCTTGCGCCTGTATGCGTTACACTAATTTTTCTGTTACGTAGAACTGTCGCTTAAGGAGTATTCGCAATGCGCGCACTTAAACGGTTTGTCCTCCGTGTGAATTCGTTCGTGAGTTTTCAGTGGCGAGGGCTACAGGAAGCACTTTCCGCACATGTCACACTTATATCTTTCGTCGTCTTTGTTTGATGACGCGTGAAATGGGTCTGGTACCTTTGCTTGTCTGTGAATTGTTTTCCGCATCGGACTTTAGTTTGCTTGTCTAGATGGTTATATTTTCGCGATGCAAAACTTTCGAAGTAGTCGAAGCAGCCAGAGGTTGAACAATCGCGATTTTTGAATCTGGGTGAAAACGTTTCTTCACAGTCTGTGGGAAAACCTCGCTGGAGGAAGTAGCCTGGACCGAAGGGTCCTTCGAAGACGTTGGACTTTGCATAGACTTGAAATTGTTTAATGAGTTATCAGTATTAACGGCATCGATGGCCGTCATCTCTTCGAAAACAGCGACTGTGGATAATGCTGTAAAGGACCATTAAAATAAGTAAGATGATTTATTCGAGAAATGTTAAATTAATATTCCCTGAACCTCCGGTTGCGGAACACGCCACAACGTCGATAATCGGCGACACAGTGCTGTTTTGGCGTAAGGATATACAGTATTTTTACGAACCTTGCACCTGTGCAGTGCACCTTTGGGATATTGTATATTACATTTAACTGCTGTTGATTTATATCAGTACTATATCTATTTTTATTATTTCCGCTCTTTGAACTCTTTGTTCTCTCAGAAGAGTATATGAATTAATATCTCAAGTAAAGTATGTCCTCGGACATAAAGTTTATCTTAATTCTAGAAAAACTTAAAACATTTCGCAATATAATAAGCCTGACTTAGAAATTTATGCTCCAACACAATATTCTCACCAATATTATACTCAGTTAAGAAAGGCAAAGTACCTAGGGCATTTGGTGGAAAAATACTGGCACAAATTTCTGCTAAAACGGGGTCGGGAATTTATAGTTTCGCCTATTTGCAGTAAGATTTCCGGTAAAACTGATGCGGGAATTAAGAATTTGCCCTATAAAAAGGTTGAATTTCTAAGTATACTTGGGCGGATATTATAATTTTGGAAAAAAACCATCTAAAACGTTTTATTTCCAAGTGATCATTAAATAATTAACATAGATCAGAATTAAAAACAGTTGTACCAATTAATTTTAGTGCTTCAAGTAAGACCTCTAAAAAAATCCGTTTGGGGAGTCCAGGGTAAGTATAGAAAGGGTTATGCCAAGATTACCATGTTGACGTATATAAAAAGAGATTTGTTGATTGTTTATGAGCATAATTCTAAAAATACGCTATAATCGAGCTTAAAAATAATAAGTTAATAAGAACCTCCTTCAATCGGTTGTGGATTAGCCAGTAGGCTCAGTTGACTATTTTATCTATTCGCCTGTCTTACCACTTTTTAAAAATTATAATAAACATTAAATATTGATTGATCCCTTTGAAATTTAGGCAATAGACATTTCTAAAATGGATTAATATAACTAGCGTAAATACCTTTAGGAATTCAACAGAAAAAAGGCGAAATTCCCGCAGGCGGTTAATCAAAAATTCATGCTAGATACCTTCCGCCAAATATAATTGATAATTTGCCTTTCTTAACCTGTAATTGCGTACAGAAAAATTATGTGAAAAATTCAATGAGCATAGAGGAACGAATTAACGTAGTCAAGATCTACTGGGACTAGATATCAGGATGGAATCGCACCAGGTTTTTAGACGTGTCGAAAGGACGGGTATTATTGTTAAGTTTAATGACATAACAATCAAATCCAATATTCTGAAACACGAATATAAACTCAATGGGTCTAACGTATATATTTCGCCGGACTACTCCATTTGGAAAGAATTTATAAGATACCAACTAAGGCAGCTTATTAAAAAAGAGGGCGGAAAATTTAATTCCCAATTCACTACACAGCCTGGTTCACACGATAACATTTTAACGCGCGCGACCAAAATTAGAAAATTACGTCGTAAGAAAGTGTTTTTTAAGACACACGCGAATTCGTCCGAAATTAGGTAGGAACCTATTTTATCGCGCGTGACATACAGTTCTTTCAGTGCGGCCAAAATCTATTTTACCGCGCGAAACGGGATATTTGCCATTTTTATCGCTGGGTTTATTGGGCACTAGTTGAAAGTCGTCCCCAGGGCAGGTAAGAAACTGCGTTTATTCTTCGGTTCGCACACAGTAAACACGGGCTGATTGGCCTTATTTATCCGTGGTTAAAATGGCAAAACGCAAGCAAAAATTATCGGGAAACTCGAAGCAAGATTATTTGAAATTAATTTGAAATTTAACATTAAGAATGAACTCTTCCTCTTCGACTCGGACATAGAGAGTCACTGCATGGCCCTTCAACCTTCGAATGACGCAATATTTTCATTTTCCGCTCCTATACCGCCAATTTTCAGGAATTTATCGCTAAATGTGAGTCTTTAATAATTCAAATTTATTATTGTTATGGCACTTTGAAATTATACATTGGGATTAAAGGGCCAAGTCATCAAGCGACTTATAGCCCTCTAGTTAGAAATAAATTATTATATTAATTATTAATTATTATTAATATAAATTGTTTGTTTTACAATGGAGCTAAGCAATTTAACAACCCGTATACTAAGATAAAATATATTGTTTGGAAATACAAATTTTAGATAGTGATTACTCAAGAACCAAATTTAATAATTTTCTTTATAGATTCTATCTTTTTCTAATCATGCTTTGTAATTTATTACACTTTACAAGTTCTTCTGTGGTTTAACTACTTTAATGTGTTTATTATTAATACAGCTTTAATTCACTTGATTTTAATCTTGTTACATCGTATAGATCTCATAATAATTAACTTGCATTGAATCAAATAAATTTAGGAAGTAAATTCATCAGAAATTATGGTAGAATTTTCAACTTCAACACGAAAAAAATCTATTTGATAAAATAATAAGTTCTTATATAAAAAACATTTTGAAATTTGTTTCTGCGGGTACAAATGTGTCTTAATCTGTCCCTGTTTATAACGGGAGTGGGTGTAATATTTACATTTCTCATCATAAATCGGATTAAAACACGCAGTATTCGTCTCCTTCCAAAAATACCCCGTTTCTACGCAAACTGTGACACATGTTTCATTTCAAAGTGCCGGATGGGTGGTTCTCGTAACAGCTTCGTAGAACGCGAGTCAAGTGTTCACTGCGAATAGTTACTCGACGATTACCTTCTACAGTTTCTAGAACCTTCGTTTATCTACTTTCTGTCCCAAATAATATTTTAAATATAACACGCGAACCTGTTTCAAAAACGCTCTCGATCGACTGCCACTAGTGGACAGTTCAAAAACCTCGGGTTTTTTTTCACAGGTGCGTTTCGAAATATTCTTTCTTCAAATAGGTTAGAAAAGTAAATCTTTTGATGAAGCACTTTTTATTACGTAAAATCACTTTTATAGAATTTGTAGTATAGTGTGCTGAATATTAATAACCCTGTTGATTTTGGACCCCTCATTTGTCTATTTGCAGAAGCAGTACAGCCATCAGTCATTAGGCGCACTTGCAAGGTTTGACACCCGTGTGAATGCGCAAATGGGTGTTCAGCGAAGACCGCTGCTTGTGGCACCTTCCGCAAAAATCACGCTTGTATCTGCCGTCGTCTTCGCTTTTATGACGCAACGAGTGGATTTTGTATCTTTGCTGGTCGTTGAATAGCTTTCCGCATCGGACTTCGATCAGCTTGTCCCGATGGTTGCGTGTCTTTTGTTCGTGACGCGAAAGCTTCGAAGCAAGCCCAGCTTGGACAATCTTGTTCTTTGAACGAGCGCTTCGGTTTTCTGTGGTGTTCACGTCTCTTAACACTTTGTGGATTAACTTCCCGGAAGTTGTATCTCCGTCTGTGAGTGGTTCATCTACCGAACACGTTTCAACGTCGAAATTTGGCCAAACAGCGCCTTGGCAACTGATTGAATAGAGTATGAAGACTGCTTGCCAGTCGTCTTCCGTCACGTTAGGGTGTTCGATGTGTCATCCTTTTAAATTCGTTGAAAAAAATGGATATACTATAACGACCCGTTAACTTTCGGGAGTGATCATTTTGTTTTTTTTCTTCTATATTATCTACCCTTAGTATAGCCATCTAGGGGCCATCTAATCATATTATTTTGTATAATGAATCCCGTCTATTCTGGCAGCCCCGTAGTTCGTTTTTTCGAAACCCGAGGAGATAAGAGGTTTTTTTTTAGTATAGAGTAGTATCGCTTTGTAGCTTTGAGCTATGTCTGCCATTTTTAGGGCAGGTTTTTGTCTAAAGGAAAAAGCAAGGGTGACGTCGACATACGTAAGGGCCGATATTACTCTATATAAAGCCAAGTTAGCTCAACTTAGGCATTCAGTTTTGATGCAGTTTCAATCAGTTTTTGTTTTCGGACGTTTCTTCAAGTATCTGATCAGAATGTGGTATACAAAATTCGGTGACGCGGTTTGACGTGAAGGTTAAAAGTGTACGGTATTGTTGCTGGTGTTTCGAGTCGGATTCGTGGATGTGCGTGATAATTCTTGGTGTAGAGAATGATGTGCGGTTCGTTCCTTGGTTTAAGGACGGTTACTTGAAGAACGATAAGTACTTTTAAACTATTGTTTTTTTCCGTTCTTTTTTTTTCTAAAGTGTATTGTGTATAAATTTAACTTAATCAGATTCCATAATAGCTAAACCTTTTTCATTCCGTAAACCAGTAATCATAAATTTTAATTGGGCAATGTTCACTTTTAATAAAATTCAGCCAACCATAACCAATCTACTTAATTAATTACCCAACCAAAGTAACCCCTGCTATATTCATTGTACACCCGAAAGAGCCCACCATAGCCTATAAGTATTAACTATCTTCAGATCATTACCAATGTTTATATCAAAATTGAATCTGTTGTTACTAAGTCCAATAATAAACCAAGAGTTCTATGACTCTGAGGATCTCGAATAAATAAATTCGATACATACGGCACGGGGAAAGAAATAAGAATTAAAATTTCCCTCGAGTTTAGTGCGTGGGTCAGATTCTTGAGTTTACTATTGGAACTTTTTGAATCTTCCCTCCTTTACGATCTCCACGACTCCCCAAAACCCCTCTGAAAGTTATGGTGCCGTAATAATACTTTTTTTTTCAAATTAGAAATGAAAATTTCAAAAATTTTCTCCGTAACACCAAAACCCAAAATGCAAAATGCTTCCTCCATATCTCATAATGCAATATAAAAATCCATTTTGAAAATTGGTTTTTTTAAATGTAAAATGTCAAATGATTTTTGAAGGTTAAAATAAAAATACAAAATACGATTTGAAAATGGTTTTTCAAAAGGAAAAATGTTTTTACCAATTCATTCCGTTTGGATTTAACAAGTATTATTAATAATTAATAACTTATTAAGTGAGTAACTGAATATCGTCATCTATGATTACTTGGGAATAAATAGCAGACAATCTTTAAAATATCGTTTATTATAGTGCCAACTGTTTTCCGCTTGTAATGTTCAGTGCGCCGGATCTTCTCCCTGGTGAGGCGGAATTTTTGATTTATTGTTTCGGCCAAGTATTCCACTTGAGAGGCAAGACTCTACAAATATCAAAAAATAAATAGTAAACATTTTATATAAAAATACCTTTTCTTGCTTGAGTGGTTATAAATTTCAACCGAATCAAAAATGCAATTATGCAAGAGCAATTATATTTTAATTTGGCTTGGGAGTAAATTAAGATTTAATAAGTCGATCTTACGCTGTCATGGCGACTAGCGCCCGACAACAGCCAAAGGGGTACCATCCCCCGATTCATTGCTTTTAAAATACTACTCATCAAGAAAATGTAGTTTTTGAAATACTGACTCCGTAAAGAAATCGGAGCTGCCAGGAATGAAGGTAGATATCTTCGTCGGCTGGAACAGACGAGCGGCTGATCACTTCCCGTAATCGGTGTACAAGCCTGGAGCTTTGACTGTACTAAAAGGATTACGTAATCGATTAGAGATTTAGTGGAATATTTCGCAGAAATAAATTTCCAATGGGACCCTCTCATCAGATGTTGGATAAAAACCACTGCGCCCCTCACCCGGGATTACTTTAAAAGGGTTTAGACTATGTCGATCTTCAAAAGGGGAAAATAGTTGGCACTTGGGCGCTAAATGCAAGCAGCGGGGTTGGCTTGGCTTCGTCGTTATGAAAGCCGCCGTTTTGAGACATAACCGTGATTCTCCAATTGACCCCATGAACTACGTTGACAGTTTTCATAAAAGTCGAGAAATTTAAACCAGGGTTTGGAACGGTCTGCTGGTTGAGGATGGCTTCTACGCAATGGCTTCGCGTAAAATATTTAAAAATATTATTTCGAACCGGAAATAAATGTACTATTATATCTTACCAAGGATAGTTTTTAATTTAGAGATTTAGAAGTTATGTATTCTTCTTTTGGAAAAACAGCGTAAACTTGCGAAGAAACATGTGTCGAGCCAATAACAGTAGCAGTGTAATTAATTGATAATTTGTTAGTTTTTATTATGTATATGTTAATGGTGTTATTTCAAAAGAAAGAAAACTGCTTTTACATTTGCTGTGCAAACTCTCCTTCGAAACCATTGCCGGGTGTATATCAAATTAATTTATTTGATTTTTTTTAGTTAATTAATGTTTTTGAATTTCTCTCATTGATTTTATTTAGGATAATAGATATCCTTTTAATTTGACCGTTGTTTATCAAGACTTATTAAAAGCAACTTTATTTTTCGATCTTAAAGGTCTTGTTAATTTTCCTTTAAGATGTGCTCGAAGTAGAGGTCGGCGTTTGGATAAGAATTAATCAATTTATCTTTTTTTATCCACAACCGATGATTATCCGAAAAATAAAATCATTTTTTGGATGTTAAATCCCTTTCTATCCGTGGATAATATCGATAAATAAACAGTTAACCGTTATTTTTATAGTTAATCGATATTTTGGCCGTTAATTTATCTGTTTTGCCCACCTTTAGCTCGAAGTAACTAAATGGGTATGAAATAATTAAAATTAAAAAGAGTTATTTATACATATATACCAATAAGGCTTAGCTACTCTAAATTTCTATGTTTATAATTTAAACAGCTAATAAATTCGACTATGAGGCAAACATCATTTCTACATAAAGTGGTAGAAATTTTATAAATTTACAAAACCGGAATTGGAATTAGTTTTCGTTTATTGGTAATTGCCATCTTTCCCCCAAAAATGCCCAGACATAGTCCTCGTTGACGCCCTCCCCCCCTTGAAACCTTTTTAGTTTGGACTTCATTGCCCTTTTGGATTTAGACCGGTTCTTCCTCCGACCGCATTTGATAAGAGAGTAAACTAACGACTGTTTAATTTCATTTTCCTAAGATCTTAAGCAGTAGTGTCAATTATAAATAATTATTGTGTTTCACTAACCGAATTTCAAGTAAATTTGTTTGTGGCTCTTCCGCAGTTTTAATACACCCGCTAGTTAGAACGCCCGAGGTGGCCATCAACGATTGCAAATAGTAAACAATATTCTTAGAACTCCAAGAGTCCAACTGGTGTACACGTTTATGGTATTTAAAAATAATTTCAACGTTTCAGTTGTACAGTATAAAACGATTTAAAAAATCACTTACATGTTTCTGTACCGAGAGAGTACGCTGCCCTCCGAAACGCGTATAAGCAAATTTAATGGCCAAGAAGATTCGCGTGGTACCAATTTTCCATGGTGGGCAAATTCTATTTCACGAAAGCGCGAAATTGAAGTTGGCCGTGGCCCTGATTATGATAAAGGCAAGTATTGATATTTCGGTGATATTTCCCTTGCATGTAGATTCTTATAGGGCGTTTATTAATATAATATACACTTTTATTGAAGTTATGTTCTTATTTAAAGGGTCGGGTTATTAATAAAGGGTGGTCTTTCTTTGAGTTAAAGTTACGCTTTGGTAATTTTGAATAAAGTAAAACCCTCAAATATTATTTAAAAGTAAGAACAAGAATATTTCACTAAACTCAAATTTAGGCCCCAGCCCTGACTAAATTAATTTGTTTAGCTTTTTATTTTAGAACTAGAAAGGTAATAACTGTAAACGTATCCAATAAAGCTTGTCCCCCCATACTACAATGAAAATCCCCCCTATTAAATTTAAAACACTATCCATCAGGGTTTTGTAAGTACTAAGATCACGAACGTGTAGCCGATCCCGCCACCGAATCTTAGATACCTATTCAGTATTCAACAATAAGGTCTGGAAGGGTCAATGACATGTCATCCTACAAAAAATATCAGACCAATACTCATTTTGGCACTAGTGGGCCCGCAAGTTGGTCATTTGTCAATTTTAGTTATGTTTGGCGATTTTCGACTTCAAATCTACATTATTTTTTTAATTAAGACCAACTTGGTTGAAATTTTATTTTCAGTTAGTGCTGTTAATTTTTGACCATCTTTTACGGGTGAATCAAGATTTTTTTAATTCGCGGTACACCACAACCCGCGTACGCACTTTTGTGATATCTGAATTTCGTACAAAATCAAGATTTAGAACACAAACGGCAATTGTCTCCAACTATTTGATCTTTGATCTTGCAAACCTCTACTATGTGTGTTCATTGTCTTCTAGAGGGCGTTGAATACTCTTGGAGTTCTTTTAGGGCACCGTGCGTTTGCTATAAAGCACGAACCTGTGGTTATGTTAAACCACAGGGTGATTGAAATCAAACGATATCTCAATCACCTTTTCGCTCAACATAACTAACCCACTAAGCATTAAGGTTTTATTTTCGTTGCAAATCAGCTCTTTTCTCAATTTCCAGAAGCATAAACGCTTTCAGTCAGCGTTCTTTTCATTTCATTGGACGGAATCCAGCCTTCGTCAAACGCACCTGGACAGTGCCGGCCCGACGCAAGTATTGGGATTGTTCTTTACGCTGAGACTTGGCGACTTTAGCGGGCGCTCCGTTCACCCTATGGAGTCGGCAGGTGGGCGGCATCCCAAGGAGATGTTAACACATTTTAAGGCTTTTATGTATGAAGTGGGCGAGGACACATTTCCTACTTGCCAATATGAGAAGTTTGGGTCAAGCACCGAAGTTAACACAATACGAGATTTCTGGATTAAAATTCGTATGATTTATAGTTACCAAATTTAAATTTTACAATAGTTCAATTGAATTATCATTCAACCTACAATGTATCGTCTTTTATTGCCAGCCAATGTCGAGTAATCTGGTTTAAACGTGGACACTTCTTATTATAGCAGTGTTCAAGAACTTCTGATGTTACGGAACCAAAAAAATTAATGATATTACATGTTTAAGATAAGGGTTTCTTGTTATTTAAATTTGGTTAAAATGAAAGATATAGAAGGTATTAGCTAGATTAAAGTACGTAAATATTGAAATTGAAAAATGTCTATCCCTACAGTCCGTGGGTAACTAGCGTGATAAAGGGTAGGAAATATTAACCTCTTGAATTTCTAAATCGATCTATTGAGAAAACTCCCATTTCCGACCAAACTCCTCTTGCGTTATTAAAGTACGTTTATTAAATTAATGTACAAGAAGATTGAACATTTATCCATAATTAAATTTAATATTTAAGTTATATTTAATACATAATACTCAAATGTCCGTGACATCTTGTTTCTGTTTCAACTAGCGTAGAGTGAGACCTCTTGGTCATTCGGTTTGGTTTTACGCGTTTGAGAACGGCGGCTTACTCGCTCAGTGCAGAAACAGGTAATTGGATATTTCAGAACAGGAAATTGGTAATTCCCCACTGTTGGTAGAAACACTGTCACGTCTAAGGGCGATCACCAAATAATGGTCTGGGGCGGCGTTATCCAAATTTCTATGGTTAGCAGCGGCGTCGTCATTGCATTTTCACCAGCGCGAAAAATGTAGTATATCCTATTTTATTGTGTCAATTGGTTTGTACGAGTTAATTTGCACGTTGAACTTCTCTGCAAGTTGTATTAGCGAATAAATCAATGAAACGAAACCGAATTGTTGATATTGTCGTGTTAGATGGAAGCAGAGGATAAATATCTGGCGTTCAGGCTGTTCTCATCAATTAACTGTACGGCTTTGTTTGAAGTTTAAGGAGGGACTTATTTTTTAATTATTCTCACACGACCCGTGACTTTACTTGCCCACCACTAGCTCCGGCAGATTTTAGTTTCTAGAATCCCTGGAGTGTTCCCGTGGGGTTACTCACTGGTTTATATTTTGTACACCTGATTATTGATTACTAAACATTTGCATTTATTCTCTTTGATTTCTACTGATTCCAAAATGATTACTGTGGTTTCGGTAATTACGATTATTTCGACTTGAATACCAGTGAATTCCAATGATTACTTTCATTTCTTGTGATTTATCTTGAATATCGGTGAATACCGGTGAATACCACTGATTACCTTTGATTTCCTAATTTTTTTTAATACCTTTGCTTTCCTGATTATTTTTTAATACCGGTGAACACCTGTGATTTCTCATGAATACCAGTGATTTCTCATGAATACCGTTGATTACCATTAAATACCCGTGAATACCGTTAAACATCTGTGAAAATGGCAGTCTAGCGACAAGACAAAAAAAAACATTAAAATAAAATGGCGACTATTTAGTTTCCGAAAGAAAAGAAATTGACCATTCACAAAGTGCGATAATCGAGCGGCGATAATTTACTACCCAGTTTAATTCCAGTCCAAGTCGAAGCTGTTCGAGATTGTCAGTGTCGAAAAAAGGTTCCGTTTGAATAGAATAGCAAGTGTCATACTCATAGATTTATGTTACTTATGGTATTATTGCTCGGCAATTATGCATTGCTTGGTATTTTTTTGGTACTAATTAAGGCTGCATGTTTTTTTCGTGCTATTAATTTTCCAAAAACATTTTAAACTTAATGTTAGCGCTCGACAGTCGTTTACTGTCTTTTCTAATTACAGTTACCAATTTTACCTAATCTTTCGCCACCTGTTTTTCATCGGGGGCTACACAGCGCCACAGACCTTTTAATTACACCACTTTTTGAGTCAATAGCGTAGCCACGGTTTTGTTTTGAAGGGGACAAAAAAGGAATATAAAACTTTGTTCGGGGGAACGTGCTCCCACTTTGGATACAATTCTGGTTTGCTTTGTATTTTGGTAGAAAACACGAGCGATACAATTCAATTATAGATTAAGAAGTCGCCTAAAATAATAACTACATTTGCTACTAGATGATTATTAGTGATTATGCTTGAATACCACATGATTATTAGTAATTATTTTTGAATACCAGTGATTACTGGTGAATTCTGTTGATTTTTGATTTCCTGCCCAAAATTCAATGATTACTGAATTCAAATAATCCATTACTTGAATGTTTGTACACCTGATTATTCTAGTGGGTAACCCCTCGAGTGTTCCTAATTATTAGTTCATCAAAAGATATTGGGAAGGCGCCAGAAACCAATTTAATAATGGCTTGGACCACTTTGTTTTGTTGAAATTAGGAGTATGTGATCCCCTAGACCAGTTTATTAGTTCATAATTTAGCTTTTTTAATTGCAATATTCGTCCTCAATTTCAGCTGATAAAAAGGAAAGTGTTTTAGAATGGTGTTTTATCTATTGTTAGTAGGGTTAGCTGGCCCAAGAGAGAGTGGTGACGACTGGCGGTTGGTGGATAAACATTTTCCCATCCTCCCCGCCAACGTTGTGTCCGTGATACATCCAGAATTCTAGATAGGATCCGTTTTCGGGAAAGGAAATTCAACAGTAAAACGACTTGCACCACAGCAAAGGCTAGCATTTGGAAAGCATGACTATTTCATACGGATTTCATTCTCGCACGCTCTCCAATGGAACGAGCTCGTCACTCCGAGAGGGAGTTGGGATCAGTTGCGATACAAGCCCAAAAACGCCATTAGTTCCCAGAAGAAAACAATAACACTAAATAAAGAAATAAAATATCTTTAAAAGAACCTTATTTCTGTGGCCAAAGATAAGACCAATTTGGCGAGAAACGATGGAAGAATCGTCTGTTCGGCTTCCAATTCTACTCTGAGAGTTGACTAACTGCACGAAATATTTCAGTGGTCAATTGGCAATATGCCTCGTTGTCACATATATAATGAAAATAGGAACGAAAATTGTATTAAAGCTGAAACCACTGCATAAGTAACTCTAGATTTGCTCCTTAAAGGTTATCCATTTTTATAATTGCCTATGTATTAAAACCGAAAATACAGCAGACTGGTTTAGCAATTTCCTAAATTTACAAACGACAACGTGCGCAAGTTTATAAAAGTTTGGTCCTCAAAATCATTGAGACAATTGTTAGCTCTTGGGAAGGTTGGTTCTTCACAAATACAAATACTTCTTGGCTGGTGACTTTGTAGTCAGGTGGTATTAATGAACTCTTGACCTTCAAACCACCATTGGCAAATTCAAGCCTCAAAATACTGAACATTGGTCTCAAATACTATAAATTGGTAAAAAATGGTTTACCTAATGTTTTAATTTTTGACTTTTTAAAAAAAATTTTATAAATAAATTAAAATCGCGCTTGTTGAATCTCCACCAAAAAATGTCAATTTATATTCTAGGAATGTTTCAAATAAATTAACGATAGCAACTAGTAAACAAGTCCAGCTCTTACTAAATGACAGAATAAGAGGTGTCGTTGGCGTAAGTAACTACTGAAATGGTTAATTTTTCAATATTCAAATGGCGGCTAACTTAGTACGTGGTGCGAAATTCTTCGATAAGCCCAACTTTCGGATTTTTTAGCACGCCTTGATTTAAGAAGAGCCGGGGTCCTTCGGGATAAATCACGGGCTTTCCAACTTAGTGAAAAAGAGTTTAAAAGACTTTTTAGCCTGGACGAAGACGTGGTTTTTCATTTGTGTGATCGGCACGAAGAAAGGCTTACTGGAAACCACACATTAGCTATTCCAGCAGATAGAAAGGTTTGTTAATTACCTCTACAAAACAGTGGCGTAGGAACGGGTGCTACAAGGGTACAATGTTAACCCTTGAAATTGGAAAGGATTGCCAAATTGGTTTGAAAAATGCACCTAATTGGTTTGAAAAGGGCGCCAAATTGTTTTAGAAGAATCGCTAAAAGCCTGCCAATGATTGGAGCGCCAAATTTAGTATCCAAGCTGTTCCCCTCTTAATCCAAAACGTTCCTACGCGCCTGCTACAAAATAATATTATTATTAAAAATTAAATATTCAATTTAGGTCTAGTTGCTCTTCATTTCTATGCAGTTGGCAGTTATCAATTAGCTGTAGAGCAGGATTTGTTCCTGGCAGTAAGTTTTGCCTGAATACCTAAAATTCCCTGAAACCGATGAAGAGCAAGTGGAAATTAAGATTCTCATATTTTCCGAATGTTCAAGGTGTCAACTTATTTAGAGAGAAAATATATTGAGGGGAATAGAAACATCGGTTTGTACTCAACATATAATTTATTTTTCTTAAGAATGTTAATGACTATTTGTAACTGTAGGTGATAGTGGGTATCCACTTCGACTTTGGCTTATTACACCAATCCTCGATGCCGAGGATGGCTCAAGGGAAGAAGCTTACACAAAAGCCGTATTTTAAACCCGTTGTTCTGTGGAGATATGTTTTTTTTATTTAAGATTAATTTATTGATGCCATAAGGTGATACAATGATGAAAAAAAATAAGTAGTACATCCTCTTAATCCACAAGAGTAGATATACTCGTGCGTGGGAGGGGCCAAACAAATATTATAAATCAGATCAAATTCGGCTTCGGCACAATGGCCATACAACAAAAACATATGGTAATAACAAAAAAACAATAAAAAATAAAAATGAAAATACCACAATTTAAGTTTAATTAAAGTGTAAGAGATTGTATAGTTCTTTGTATCCCAAATCTACAAGCCATTTACATTTTTTTTTGAAAGTGAAAACATTAGGGCTATTTTTAATAAATTATAAAGTTTTGGACCCAAAAAGTGGGCATGTCTTTGTCCAAGCGATTTAAACATTCTATTTATACTTAGGTTGATATCGGTAATAAAACGACGGTGTTGGAAACACTACAAGGTGTTAACGAGTCTCTAATTTTATAAGTATAAATTAAAATACTTTTAGAATATAACTGTCTTACTGTAAATTCTGAAAAATTATTATACAAATTTATACAAGGTTCAAGTCTATTTTTCTTTAAGCATATTCTTATAATATTTCTTTGGGTTATTTCTAGAGGCTCAATAATAGATTTATTTGTACCGCCCCAGCCAATGATGCCATAACTCAAAATTGACTGGACTAGGGCATAATATACGGTTTTAAGATATTCTAGAGATAAGAAATTTCGAATTTGGTAAAATTTATAAAAACGTAAACGGAGTTTTTTAATTACATAGTCAATGTGGGGTTTCCATTTCAAGTAGCTGTCGATTATTAGACCTAAGTACTTAATTGTTGTGACTCTTTCATTTTCTAAATAATTAACATAACATGTAGTATTACTAGAATTATTAACAATTTTAATCGAATGTTTATCGACAATTTCGAAGAGTCTGTTTGCAAAGCATATATACTTAGTTTTATTAATATTTAACGTAAGTAGTCGTTCATTTAAGGCTTCGTAAATTTTGTTAAGAGACGTTTGAGCTGACTGAAAAACCTCGTTCCAAGTTTCTCCGTGACACGAAATCATGGTATCGTCCGCAAAAGAAATTAAACGGCCCTCAATATGAATGTTGCATAATTCATTTACATAAACGAGAAATAGGAGAGGACCTAAAATAGTGCCCTGAGGGACCCCAAAGGAGGTCAAACATGGGTCACTAAGTACATTATTCAACTTAACCATATTTGAAAGGCCATGGAGATAACTCATGAGCAAGTTCAGGGCCACTCCCCTAATACCTAACTTTTCTAATTTATTAATTAGTATCGAGTGGTCCACTGTATCAAATGACTTTTTAAGGTCCAAGAAAATGCCGATAACATTTTTTCTCTTACCAATAGAATTGTAAAGGCTTTTTGTAACTTCTAGAATAGCGTCCTCCGTACTAAGATTTTTTCGAAAACCAAATTTATTTTTAGAGAAGGATTTGCTACTTTCAAGAAAGGCGGTTACTTGATTTTTTATAAATTTCTCAAATATTTTAGCAACATTGCCGATAAGAGAGATTGGTCTGTAGTTTTCTAATAATTCTTTTTTACCAGAATCGGGATGACAATAGTTTTTTTAAAAGCGGTTGGAAAAATACCGTTTAGGACAGATAAATTCAGAATATGAGAGAAAGGCACTGATAACTCACTACTAAACATTTTTAGGATTTTTGTACTAATATCATCGGGACCATTTGAATGAGAGTTTTTTAATGTTTTTATAATATTATTGATATCCTGGGGAGTTGCAGAGCCAAAAAAATACTATCTTTATTTGCGAAATGGTTTTCAATGGAAGTGTTTGCCGTCTTACTACGGTTTCTATTTTTAATCGTTTTAGCCAATATCGGACCAATTGATGAGAAATATTCATTAAACATATTAGCTACCATTCTAGGATTATCTTTAACTAAGACTTCATTATTGTTACGATGGATTTTTTCTATTCAGTCACTATTTTTGTTATTGGTAGTAGCTTCATTTATTATCTTCCAAATGTGTTTAGGGTTAGAAACATTCTCTTTAATTTTATTTTTAAAGTAATTATATTTTACTATTTTAATCAAATTTGTTATCTTATTTCTATATAATTTATAACTTTATTTTAATTCAACATTGAAAGGTTCGGATATTAGTTTCTTAGCCATTTTTTCACGTTTTCTTATAGCAGTGACTAATCCTGAGGTGATCCATGGTTTTATTTTAAAGTTTAAATGGGAAATTTTTACTTTACAATGCCTTGTACATAAAGTTATACATTTTTTGAGCGAGCCTAAGAAATAATCAGTGGCATTGTTACAATCCGTTTCGCCCAAAGTCATAGACCATGTCTCATATTTGATATAGTTAGTTAACAAATCATAATTCAAAATAACCGAATTTCGATGATGTTCCTACCTGTGAATAATATTAGATTTCATTACCATAGTCTAAAAACCACGAATTGCAAAAGTTGATAGTCTAATTGCTCATAAGAACTGTAATCCTTGTAAACTGCATATTGTGTTAAGTTGTTTACCTCTTTTATGGCGTTTATTACATTCCAACTCTTTGGGGGTACTAGGGTTCCGGATTGGAGTTACAAGCCAAGGCTGCAGTCCATAACCATTATCCCCTAATAGATAACCAGTTGGCATTTCCCCACCTTCAAACCTCTGGTATAACCCACAGTGACACCAAATAAAAGAATCATGAACACATCCAGGCCAATTTACTACAGCGTCCAATATTCTTCTTTCATTATCAGAAACCTACGATAATGTGTAATTTTAGTTTCATTCTGGGTTAATATTCTTCACTTATTAAAGTACCAATTTAACATTGATTGAGTAGTTGCCTTTACGATCTAAATATTATTGGCTGTTAAATCTTGGCTTCTCCATACGGATGTGCGTACAGTCCACCGCTCCCACAATATCAGGTAGCTGGCACCATCTCAATAATGACATCCAAAGGTATACAGAATTGTAAAACATTGTCAAGGCATACACTATTTAGGGAACATACTTTGGTATTCTCAACAATTTCCTCACGTAATGGACACGCAAAGAAGTGTCGTAGCGTTTGATTTATAGCGGTTGTTACACGCTCTATTGCTCGACTTACGGAGGGTTGGCTCATACCATTATCATAATTGGAATGACCCAGAACCATAAAATAGAAGGATAGCCAAGATTTCGTGCTCAACAGTAACTTCATACTTGTTGACCCTCTCTTTTTGAAAAAGAGGTCTTAACTGATCAAGTAAGTAACGAACGTCATCTTTTCTCATTCTAAATTGAAGGAGAAACTCTCTATCAGTCATTTCAAATGCATTTCGACTAGTTCTTCTATAAATTATTTCTCTTTTTTCAATAATCGCAGCAGCAGCACCAGGAAACGCCATTTTGAAAACTACCAGACGACAATAGACAACCAACAGGGGCAAAAAATAAGCTAAGCTTAAGCTGAACTGAACTGGTTCCTACGGGGTCGCATAGATGGCGATTAGAGCCCCACACTCACGTGGTGTCATTCTATGACGTCACGACAACCAATCGGAGTGAGGGGGTAGAATTTGAACGGTCCCTGGTGACGTATTTCAATATGTGACTTCGCGCCCAATGAAATCTCAGAAGAAAGTTGAAAGAAAGAAGGCGTGTCATAACTTTCCTGGGAAAGTCTGCAGAATACCCCTGATTATTACTAACAGAAACTACACCAAATCCAGCTTCATCACGACCTGTGTTACCCTCAACAGTATCAGGGTACAACGCTAATAATCTTTCATCCAAAGCACTAAGGACAACGTCCTTGGTTTTTGGTCCTCCACCAGTAGGTTTTCTTTTAATATTTGCAGCTTAACTTTTTCCAGTCACACCAAGCTTAGGCAAAGTTTTACATTTATTGTTATGTTTTTATACCTATGATTGGAATATGACATGCCTTTTTCGCGTTTTTCGAGACCGGAAATCGTCTGCTGTTATTTGTATTTTTGTTTTGTAACGTCTTTTTCTATTAGATGATAGTAAGCAATGATGTCATTGCATGTTTCTAGAGAAGATTCTTGTCGTCCATAGTCCATACTACTTGTCGAAGAACTTCGAAACGAATGTTGCAAACTTTAAGATTAGAATACCAACTTTTTTAATTCACAACGATTTTCGTTAAGGCGTTCGTTGAAATCCGATCGTTTAGTATTTTCTCGTTGGAATAACGAAAAGAGTAGAATCG
Organism: Leiobunum rupestre; assembly: GCF_980474605.1. NCBI lineage: Eukaryota > Metazoa > Arthropoda > Arachnida > Opiliones > Sclerosomatidae > Leiobunum > Leiobunum rupestre. Next base: position 10,264,656 of record NC_143390.1, read on the forward strand.
CGCCCCAGATATAGCGAATGTAAACAAATTTCAATTTTGATTGTAATTAATTATGCAATATAAATATCAAATGTATAAATATTAAAAAAAGGTTTCGGATCAATTGGTTTTGGTATTTTTAACAGTTTTCTGTCTAATCATTAACGTAAAATCGTGGTCTATATATTGTTTTTGGAGGGCACTTTGTATGCAAACCCAATAAAGAAATGTATTACGTTTTAAGATGTTACTAGTGTCTACATCCTGGTTTTTACACGACGTCGTGAAAGTCTTAAAAATTTTATTTGTTTATTTAGTTCATACATTTTTAAGAAAAGCTTAGTAAATGCTTTAATTATTTAAAATAATACTTAAATGTTACTTTTTAAAATGTGTACCTTTATTACAACTTTTTATGTACAATCTTTCCGGTTCACTCAAAGGTCGTGCAGTTCAGCTGTTTGATAGTTCCACTAATTTTGTGGTTTTTTAAATAAGTAGTTGCTAGTCGTTCATCTTAATTTCCATAAAAGTTTGTCTTAATTTCAAATTTCGGCATAAATGGAATCATGAACGGTCGATTCATGTCCATGAACGGTCGATTCATGTCGTACGCGATTTCCGCTTTGGCAGATGTTTCTTTTGTGTGGAACTGTCGCTGAAGGAGTGTTCGCAATGCTCGCACTTATACGGTTTGTCCTCGGTGTGAATTCGTTCGTGAGATTTCAGTGACGAGGGCTGCAGGAAGCACTTTCCGCATATGTCACACTTATATCTTTCTTCGTCTTTGCTTTGCTTTGATGACGCGCGGAATGGGTCTGGTACCTTCGCTGGTCTGTGAATTGTTTCCCGCATTGGACTTTAGTTTGCTGTTCTAGATGGTTATATTTTCGCGATGCAAAACTTTCGAAGGAGTCGAAGCAGCCAGAGGTTGAACAATCACCATCTTTGAATCTGGGCTGAAGACGCGATGAGAACGTTTCTTCTCAACCTGTGGCAAAACATCGCTGGAAGAAGTAGCCTGGAGCGAAGCCTCCTTCGAGGATATTGGACCCTGTGGCGACTTCGGACTGTTTAATGACATGTCAGTCTTAACGGCTTCGATGGCCGTCATCTCTTCGAAAACAGCGACTGCGATTGATGCTGAAATTGACCAATAAAATTAGTAAGATGATTTATTCGAGAAATGTTAATTTTAATATTCCCTGTACCTCCAGTTGCGTAATACCTCACAACGTCGATAATCGGCGACACAGTGCTGTTTTAGCGTAAGGATATACAGTATGTTTACGAACCTTACCCCAGTGGAGTCTACCTTTGGGATCAAAGCACCAAGTTCATTTCGTAAATGCTAATTATCATGTTACCAGTAATTGGCCGTTTAAGGATGATTTTCCACCTTTTATACTTTCAAATCGTGCCAAAGTTAGAGCGTCAGTAACCTCGATAGAAAATGACCGCCTTTTTTTATTACATGTAACTGCTGTTTATTTAAATCAGTACTATATATTTTTATATGGTTTTATTACTTGTGCTCTTTGAAATCTTTGTACTCTCAGAAGAGTGTATGAAGTTGACTTTCTCAGTTAAAGTATGTCCTTTGACATAAAATTTATGTTAATTCTAGAAAATCTTAAAACTCTTCGCAATATATGAACTTCGAAGTTTATGCTGCAACAAATTCTTCTCCCCAAAATGACTCAGTTAAGAAAGGGAAAATACCTAGGGCATTTGGTGGAAAATACTGGCACAAATTTCTGGTGAAACGGATGCGTTAATTTCACATTTGACTTATTAACGGTTGTATTTCTAAGTATATTTGCGCGCATATAATAATTTAGGAAAAAACGTCTATTACGTTATTTTTCCAAGTGATCATTACATAATTAACATAGATAAGATTTACAAACAGTTGTAACAATTAATTTTTTGTACTACAAGTAAGACATACCTAAAAAATCCGTTTAGAGAGTCCAGGGTAAGTATAGAACGGGTAATGCGGAGATTACCATTTTGACGAATAAAATCCAACGATTTGTTGATTGTTTATGTGCATAATTCTAAAAATACGCTATAATGAAGCTTAAAAATAATAAGTTTATAGAACCACCTATATAGATGGTTGCGGATTAACCAATAAACTCAGCAGTCTGTCTCTTCACTATTTGAAAATAATTATCTTTATAATATTGATGTATATTTATAATATTTAGTGAATCATTTGAAATTTACGCAATAAAAATGTTATCAAAATTAGAAATTTATTATCTGACCCACCGCATATAAAAATTGGTGACCCCCGTAGTTCGGTTCTATGTTGATTATCTTAAACATTAACGACATTGTATCTCTACTACCTTTGGCAACTTGAATTTCTATGCTGGTGATGCTTTCCGTCTTCTAGAGAACTATGATCTAGACTTCAATTAAGGCTCCAGGTAAAATTCTGCCATAAATTAATTCGTGGCTCTTAAACGAAGGTCTCAAATTCAATTGTTCTTTAGTTTTTTTCATTCTCATCTAATTTATGGTTTCGAATCCTGGGGAATCACTTCTAAACAAAGCTTGAATCAAATTTGAATAATGTAAAAACGTGATATACGCCTTATTTATAATGTGTAATGGAGATACCCCACTAAAGAACTTAATAAAAAGAACAAATTATTAAACACTGATCAGATGTATTAGTACGTCAGTATATTACTTATTTTTAATATTAAAAGGATAGTTCTTTCAACCATCTCAAAAAATAAATATTTTTAAAAACAAGAAATTGTTTGTTTTGCAATGGAGTTAAGCAATTTAACACCCCGTAAACCAACATAAAATATATTTTTTGACTGCAGCGTAAAAAAATATTGAAAATACTCAAGAACCAAAGTAAATCCTTTTCTTTATAGATTTTATCTTGAAACTAATTATACTTAATAATTTATTATACTTCACAAGCTCTTCTGTGGTTTAACTACTCTAATGTTTTTATTTTTAATAGGGCTATTGTTAACCCTAAACGATTTATAGATCTCATTAATGATAATAACTAACTTGAACTGCATTGAACCAAGTATATTTGGAAAGTAAATTAAAAATAAATTATGAAAGCATTTTCAACTTCAACACGGAAAAAATCATTGTGATCAATTAATATAGTTGTGATGTCAAAGAGACATGAAATTTATGTGTCTAGTGAGAATGAGGAACCAAAACGTGCTTTAACTTCGGGCCCAAAATTGTCTTAATCCGGTCCTGTACATATTTAAAATGAGTATAATATTTACATTTCATCATAAATCGGATTAAAACAAGCGGTAGTCGCTTCCTTCCGAAAATACCCCGTTTCTACGCAAACTATATGACACATGTTTCATTTCAAAGGGCCGGATGGATGGTTCTCGTAACAGCTTCGTAAAACGCGATACAAGTGTTCACTGCGAACAGTTCCTCGACGCTTACCTTCTACAGTCTCTAGAACCTTCGTTTATCTAGTTTCTGTGCCAAATAATATTTAGAAATATTCTACGGGTACCTGTTGCAAAATGGCTGTCAAACCACTGTCCACTAGACTGCCACTATAGTGGACAGTCCGAAAATCTTGAGAGTTTTTTTCACAGGCGCGTTTCAAAATATATTTGAAATAATCGTTTTCAAATAGATTAGAAAAGTAAATCATTTAATGAAGCACTTTTTATTGTGTAATATCACTGAAATAAAATTTGTAGTATAGTGTTCTGAATATTGATAACCATGTTGATTTTGGGCCTCTCATTTGTCTCTTTTCAGTAGCAGTAAAGCCATCAGTCATTAGAAGCAATATCAAACAGGCTGGACTCTGCTGGTGGATGAAGTCCCCCTTGAACTTAATTTTCAGGCTTTTATTTTTCCGCAGTGTTGTGAAGGTAACGAGGCCACTATTAACATGAGACTACAATGTCCCCAGCAATAAGAGATGTTATTTGTAAGGCGCGGAATAAATGCAATACGAGAGATATCGCTGGTATTCGTACGGATCTGTTTCTTTTGGGTTGAACTGTCACTGAAGGGTTGTTTGCAATGAAGCCCTTGTAAGGTTTATCGACCGTGTGAATGCGCAAATGGGTGTTCAGCGACCACCGCTGCGTGAGGCACTTTCCGCAAAAGTCACACTTGTATTTGCCGTCGTCTTCGCTTTTATGACGTAAAAATGGGTTTTGTACCTTTGCATCGGACTTTGGTCAACTTGTTTCGATGGTCGCATGTCTTTTGTTCGTGACGCGAAAGCTTCGAAGCAAGCTTAGCCTAGACAATCTTGTTCCTTGAACGAGTGGTTTGGCTTCCGTATCTCAAAATATAAAATGTTAAATGCAAAAAATTATCCATAATTCCAAATGCAAAATAAAAAATGCAAAATACTTTTTCCAAAACTCAAAATGGAAAATACAAAATGCATTTTGAAAATTGGTTTTTCTGAATACAAAATGTAAAATGTCTGAAGGTTTTGAAGCTTCAAATAAAAATAAAAAATGCATTTTGAAAATGGATTTTAAAATTGCAAAATGTTTTTACAAATGCACTCTGTTTAAATTTATTTATATTTTAGTTATTAATATTTAGTTTCTTATTAATTTTTATTGTTAATGGGTAATATTAAGTATTATTGTTAATGTGTAATGATTAAGAATAACGCAGAGATTTCACAGCCAGCGTGGGAAATAAAGCATTGGCTTTGACTGTTCTAAAGCAATTACGTGTTAGAGATTTAGCGCCACCAAAGGTCATCGGGGGCTGGTCGTCATGACACGATTTCTTTTCCATTTTTATATCGCTTAAAGTTGATGACAACTAGGAGCAACAAACACAGCACCCCAACCCACCCAAGGAGAACGCAAGCCGTCAAAATTCGTGCATTTTCTTGTGAATATTTTTCATTGGTTAAACACATTATTGCCTGCTGCCGTCGGAAGGGGAATATTCGGAAATTATATCCCCCCCCCCCGCTCGTAAAATATTCAGCGTAAAGGCTCGTCCAATGAAATTTGTACACAACACTGCGTTAGCGTGTTTAAAGACTAGCTGTGTTCTTCTTGTTTTTGTTGGAAGGACGTTTATATCTTAAATGAGAGATGAAATGTACAAAATAGTCAACTTTAATTACGTAATAAAAACAGGTTAAAATCGTATATACATATGTATCAACGACGACTAGTTTCGCGTCTCATTCGAGCCCATCATCATAAAAAAAGGTTTCAGATCAATTGTTTTTGGTATTTTTAACAGTTTTCTGACTAATCTTTTCTATGATTAAATGTAGAATCGTGGTCTATATTTTGATTTTGGAGGGAACTTGGTATGAAAAACCCAATAATGAAATGTATCATGTTTTCAAAGACAGTTTCAGAATCATGAAACCAGACTAACCAGAGTACTTATCAATGAGCCGCTTGACGAATGGTTGCAATTCCCTTTAACGTTTGTCTTGTAAGAGAGCAAATTAAAACTTGAGTCAGAAACCTGATTTATTTAGGTTATAAATTTCAAGAAATAATCGGTTGGTACAATTACATTACCATTTTCGCCTTTAAAGTAATTGAGCACGTTTGTAGGGTCAATAATTGATTTCAGGTTTTCTTCTATTTGATTTGATATGGTTTTATCTCATTCACCCTGTCGTTTAACATAACTAACCGACTAAGCAGTAACAACCAAAGAGTAATTTTAATTCCTAGAAAAACCCTTGACCACGCTTCATTAATCACCCGGTCCAATTAATAATAAACAATATTCCTTCCCCCTTCCGGCAGGTGGCGCGGGGGGTCGACATTGTGGGCGTGGCCAAGGGTTTCAGGTTTCTCCCGCCAGGTGGCGCGCGCGTACTGCGCGCTGATTGGCTGGCGCGGGGACCACGTGGTAACTACGCGGCGCGTGTACTGCGCGCTAATTGGCTGACTCGAAATTATTCAAAATGGCGCTGATTGGCTGGTATTTTGGCGCAAAAAAGGTCAGTGCTCCTTTAAAGGAATTCCCAAGCTCGTTCGGCTTTTCCATGGTTAATGCGGTGAAAGGTTTTGATTAAGTGTTTATCGGGCAATGCGCCGTTGCTAGGTTACTCCGCGCGTTGTTAGAGGAACAACAAACTTAGCAAATACCTTTAGTGACAATACCGAGAGAACCGCAAACGCCTATTAATTATGTCATATTTCTCGAATTATCAAAAGTAAATATGGGGAGAAAGTCTATCACTGCCTTCAGATTTTACCTTCCACCATGCTTGACACCCTTTTTGAAGAGCTAGTGATCACGTGATATTTCTAACCAATAAGGATAGCACATTACGCGCGAAGTAGTGCATTTGTGGTATTCCGGTCCGCGCTCAAGATGAAAATTTTGCATTTTATTCCCTGGCAACCATGTCACCGCCTCGCGATTTCAAATAGTCTCTCTGACAAATGCTGACCATTATTTCATTCGAAAACGGTTGATTTTAATTAATAATTACTATATCAATTGTAAAATAAACAAAAAAAGCTCGTAGCTATAGCTATTATTTCAGTTAAACTTGAAAATTGTTAGGCCTTAACATCGTAGATTTACCAATTAGTCCCGATCTCTGCTCTTAGATGGCGCCACGCTCTCCACGATTTAAGCGAGTGTTATTCTAGTTACGGTTTATTTCTTTTCAAAAGTCATGTTATTATTTTTAAAATGTCGCATTTTAGTTTCTATGATATATTTACTTTATTTAGGAACTAAATTAACCAAATTATCGAAAGCAAAAGTTTAATATTCACGTATTTTATAGAGAACTATTTTTCATCGTGGCGGAGTACAACCGATACCTTTGTGTCCCTGTAAAGAGGCGAGGGGGAAGTCATTTCCAAAGCCCAAAAATTTTACCCCTCAAATAAGACGTCGTGCGGCTGGACCCAAGTGCCAGACTTTCTCCCCCTATTTATTTTTGATATTACAGACCACTACCTAATTTATATTAGTATCCCTAACATACGCGAAACAAATAAACTGAACAGTTCAAAAGATGTTATCGAAATTGATTATGAAATTTTAACCAAAAATATCGGAAAAGAAACGTGGAACTCAGTTTTTGAAGAAAAAGACCCCAATGAAGCCTCGAAACTATTTGTTGATGTATTAAAAAACATATTGATCTAACGTCAAAAAACGACATATTTCTTTCTCTCATAAAAATAAATAAAACCTTGGATAACAAATTCAATAATTGTATCGATAAGGAAAAGAGATGGATTAGCTAAGCGTATTAAAAAAGAACCATTTAACGTTGCATTAAAAAATTATTTTAAAATATCGAAATAAATTAACCCAGTTAATCAGATCCATAAAAAACGATCACTTTAAAATTAAAATAGAAAATTGTAACCGTAACTCCAAATTAATATGGAAAGCTATAAATGAATCAACAAATAACTCTAAAAAATTCAACCCAATAGACAAAATAAAATATAACAAGTTGGCAAGCCAAAATATACCTCTCCTCGGTAGAATTGTCCCTAGTGGTATTAATTTCTCGAGATAACCCTTAAAGATATATCTCCGCAATTTAGAGTTATTTGTTAAAAATATTAACCCATTTCTATCCCGCCCGGTATAAAATTTTAATTATAATTAAAATAATTGAGACGAACGACCAATTTTAATTTATTCAGAATATCATAAGTTAAGTAGTTACAACAGTAAGTTAGACGTACTATAACAATGCACAATTGAATTAAACCCTTTTACAGAACAAGTTTATCAGTTAAATATAATACGAAGCAAATTTTAATGAAAGAAATATCTACAGAGGCTTTTTGGAATTACTCGCTTACGAAATACTTGCCGCATCTTTAACGCTCATTTTATTTCAACACTCGCCCTTGATGAAGATACCGTAGATATCTGGTAGTGGACGACTCGTTCACTTCCTGTTGACGTTGTGACGCATACCACATGAAAAAGACCAATGCCGTCCAATTTCCAATATCATATAATGACTCGCACACCCAGGAAATCATTGACTGCGTTAGAAATCGTAGATATCCAAATATCCACACCAAATGTATTTACAAGAAGCAAAAACCTTACCATCAACAAAGCACAGAGAGCCACTTGACTAACCGCCACCTCTTAAAGCAATTAACGTTAAATTATCTCCTTTGAATTAACAGAACTATATATAGGTCGTTAAGAAAGTGGACCACCCACAGGGTCTACCCTTTAACCCTCTAATCTCGGCTGACTGCGCTAAAACAAGATTTAACCTTTAAAAAATACCAGATTAGGCCTTCATAAATTCATTAATAAAAAAAGACTTTATTACCTATTATGCTTACGATGCCTGTCTTAATTTCAGTGAATCTAAGCCGCTATCGGTGGTTCTGTGGTAGAGCGCTCGACTGCCAAGCCGAATGGTCTGGGTTCGAAACCTGGGTGGCGCATTTGTTTTTAATCAATAGAGAAACGCTAAATTAGAATTTCTTCGATGCAATAATTTCAATTTCAATTCTATTTCAATGAAACCAAAATTTCGTACTCTATTAAATACGCTTCCGATAAAGCTGAAGGTCTAATTTTCAATAAGGCGTAACAAGTGTCGGTGGTTCTGTGGTAGAACGTCCGCCTGTCAATCAGGAGGTCCCGGGTTCAAATCCCGCCCGATGCGATCGCAAATTGATACTAAGACGAATACCGTGTACAACTGGTGGAAACCCTGCCATTGGACGTTGAGAGGTAGCATTACACTCAGCACTCGGTCCGTCCCAAAGTCATTAAGAAGAAGTTGGAGAGAAAACGCCCATATAAACACAACAGACTCAACATGCACAACCATCAGAACACAAACACAGCAAATTCAACACTCACAACCTACGCATACACATTACAAAAACGTAATACACCAAACCGTCACGACGGTGAGCGAAAAAACACCATCCAAACCAAACCGCAAATGCATCCGTTAACGCTCACCGTCACACGGTGGTTTTGCCAACCCTTTGAGAAACTGCGTACGCAGTGATTACACTTTGCACCGAAAATGCGAACGCGTTCGCAGTCCTGACAGACAGACACACCCACAGACACACCCACAGACCCACCCACAGACCCACAGACAGACACGGTCGTTGTATAACCCCTCCTAGGGGACTTTGTCCCCTCGGAGAGGTAAAAATAATATTTATATAAGCGATAAACAACCGAAAGAAATAGCGAATTATTTTAATGAATATTTCTCTTCTATTGGTGAAAAATTAGCTAATGATATCCTAACGACTAATGTAAATGCACCCTCTAACACAGACCCAACTGAAAATAATACCAGGTCTTTTTTCGCCGGTTATTCCGAATGATATAAAAATAATAATTGCATCTTTAAAAAATTCTAATTCTAATGGCCACGACGACATAGATATTAAAACCTTAAAAAAACTAACTCCCTTACCTCATATTATAAATTTATCATTAACCTCGGGAATTTTCCCAGATATATTTAAAAAAACAATAATTACACCAATATTCAAATCAGGAGACAAAACAGAAGTGCGAAACTACCGCCCTATTGCCCTTCTTAGTAACATTTCTAAAATATTTGAAAAAGTTATAAAAAATCAGTTAATTAACTTCCTGGAGAGCTCAAAATATTTATCGAAAAATCAATACGGTTTTAGAAAAGGTCTTAGTACTAGCGACGCTATTTTTGAGCTAACAGAAATGCTATATAAAACTATTGATCAAATTGTAAAATCTATTGGCGTGTTTTTGGACTTAAAAAAGGCATTCGATACTGTCTCCCACCCTATATTAATACAGAAATTAGAAAAATCTGGTATACGTGGAATTGTATTAGATTGGTTAAGAAGTTATTTACTCGAGAGATATACAATAGTTAAAATAAATAATACCATAAGTAACTCACTAGTAATGAAATTTGGTATACCTCAAGGTACAATTGTTGGCCCGATATTGTTTTTAATATACATAAATAATTTATTTAACATCGAAATTGATGAGAAACTCGTATCGTTTGCGGATGATACTGCGGAAGCAGTTGGGCAGAAGTTTTTTCCAAGACACAAAGGGCTCTAAATAGAGTTTATATGAAACTTAAGGAAAATTTATTAACACTCAACATAAATAAAACTAATTACATTTGTTTCTCCTCGAGAACGACTATAGATTTGTTACATGAATTAAAAATTCACGAAAATAATAATTGTAGAAACTGCACTGCAAAATGTTTAAAGTTAGAAAGAGTAAATAAAGTAAAATATCTGGGGGTAATAATAGACAGTAATCTAAAGTGGAATGAACATGTGACCTATATCACTACTAAAATTCGACAATGTATAAATTCCGTGAAATTAAAAACTTTCTAGAAATACCGTGGTTAAAAACAGTATATTACGCCCTAATTCAATCAATTATATCATACGGAATAATCGGCTGGGGTGGTACTTATGATACTACAATCGTACCATTAGAAATATTACAAAGAAAAATTCTACGCATATGTACGAAATTATTATTACCCAAATCAATTACTATATGATGAATTTAAAGTTTTTCTGCTAAAGAAATTTTATTATACCCTTTCAAACACAAACAACTTATCGACTTGACTAAAACGTACGACAACAGATATGTAGAAGTAGGAAATTTATTTACGCCAAGATCCTATAAAGCGATCGGTCAAAAACATGCTCGCTATCTAGGCCCTAAAATATATAAGGCAAAAAGTTTTGATAAAGTGTAACAAAAGATGATAAATTTGACTATTGAATAAACGGGCTGTATTCAATTGATTGCTATTCCAACATTTTTAAATTTTCATGGTTGCCTTCTCTGGTTTTATTTAAGAAAATAAGATGTTAAATGGTTGCAGATTGTTAAAATGTTCAGGTGTTGGTTGCACGAAAAATCTTTAGCGATAAAAACGAATGAATGGTTAAAGAGACCATCGTCACGGTTTAAACATTGCGCAGATTTATTTTTTTAAATTTCGATAGATTCGCGTACATTAAAATGAGTTTTATGTAATTTTGGTTGAGCTAGTATGTCTATTGAGTCCCACCTAGCATTATGGCCAAAAACACGAAGGTGTTCGCTAAGGGGGAATTATTGTACGGGTTGTTTATATTTTTGGGGCTCTTTACGCCTTTGATGAAATGGGCGACGGCATTGCCCAATGTAATAATCACCACAATCACAGGAGATTTTATAAATGATGGCCTTGTCGAGGAGGGTAGTTGGTTCTTTGTTATTACATAATAAAGCAGACAATTTGGGTGGTGGGAGATAAATAGGAACGAGACCTACTGATTTATGATTTTTGGCTATTTTTTTGGAGAGAAACCAGGATAAAAGGGGATACATGCTGGGATGAAAGAAGGAGGAACAAGGGGAATCCCAAAATAGGACTCACTTCAATTTAAATGCACTTTTTGAAAATTAATACTTTCATATGCTACACTGTGAAAAATTACTGTAGTTTCCTGTTAAATTCCTGTTAAATTTTAACAGGTAAATTCCAGTACCAACTTTTACCGTTAGAGTTACTAGATAGTTGCTGTACGCAACAGTTATAGTCCTGTTCGTCGATTAACCGTTATATTAACAGTAAATTTTCGGTAATACCGTGTAACCGACTGCTTGAGCCCACCAACTTGTGGAGGTGGTAGTTTTCACTAGTTTCAAAGTGTAACGGCTTTGCCGTGGTGCAATTGAAGATGATCGTATCACGGCACACAAATTATCATCAAATACAAAATAGTGAGTAGAATTTTATTTTAAAGTAATAATTAGTTAAGTAGATATTTGTATTATGTATTGGGTCAAGAATGTATTTGTTTATGCTTGATTGGTATAAACAAACCACCTAGGCTTAACTCAATAACGCGTCAATTTTTAAATTATCCCGTTAAACGCTATAATTTAAAACTTTAATTTTTGGGTTCAATAATTATGATTCTGAGTTATAAATTTGTATATATTATAGTAACCATTTTGAAGGAAAATAGCAGGTAAAAAACACTTAGCCCACTTAATACTGTAATATATATATATATATAAATATATCATCCAGAATCTCAATTATTGAAACTAAAAATATTTAGCATAGCTATTTTATTATTACCCTAGTCAGACTTAGGGAAGGTTGTTTTAATTTATGATTCAAATTAATTTGGAAAAAATTTGCTTTAGCTTTTAAATATATTTTACACGACGCTGGATACCAAAATATCAAACTTAAATTTAGTAAAAGCTTGCTAAATTAAATTTTTTCACTCGTTAACATATTCAGTGGGCTGAATAGAAGACTTCGCTCTGAAAACACTGAAGCTTCCATCAGTCCAGTAACTTTACCCTATGAAAATTTTTCATCGGGTCAATTGAACCAAAAACATTTTCTACGTTATTAGTACTTTGCACAGCTATTCTGACTTGAACCTGGTTTTTTAATGCTTGTTGAATTGAATGGATAAATTACTTCAGCTTTTATATAAATGATATAGGTTGGATAGAAAAAAATCTTATTCAAAAGCTGAAGTATATTTTATTATTTAACAACATCACTTAAAAACCACTTTGCCCAAGTCTGATAAGCTGAGTTGGATAATTTTTCGATTCAATTATTGTAATTCTGGGAAAAAAATTGCCTGTAATTAAGTTATCGCATTGAAAGAAGCTTCAGTGTTTTCATAGTGAAATGTAAGGGAAGTTGGCTTTAAATATAGTGGAAAATTACCTTTGTTATTCTATGTTCACCCATTGAGTATGGTAGCAGATGAAAAAAAATTAATTAGCCAAACTAATACTGTAATATATGGAAATATTTCACTCAGAATCAAAATTATTGAATCCAAAAATATTTAGCTATTTTATTATTAACCTACAGAGCTAGTCAGACTTATAGCTGTGTAGAGTACTATTAACAGAGATAAATATTTCTTGGTTCAGTTAATGTGATGATTCGAGTGAAAAATTTGCATATGTTAAAGTTATTGGATTGAAGGAAACTTCAGTGTTTTCAGGGTGAAAATTAAGGGAAGTTGCCTTACAATATAGTTGAAAATTATCTTTTTAAGTCTGTGTTTACCTATTGAATATGTTAGGAAGTGAAAAAATTTCATTTAGCAAGCTTTTCTTAAATTTTGGTATCCACCCTGTAACATTTAAAAGCTCAAGCATTGTTTTTATCAAGTTAATTTTAAACATATCTTAAAACAAGCTTCCCTAAGTCTGACTAGCTTTGTAAGGTAATAATAAAATAGCTAAATATTTTTAATAATTGTGATTCTTAGTGAAAATTTTGCATATATTACAGTATTAGGTTGGCTAATTATTTTTTTCACCTGCTACCATTCTCAACGGGTGAACATAGAATAACAAAGATAATTTTCCACTATATTTAAAGCCAACTTTCCTTACATTTCACTATGAAAACACTGAAGCTTCTTTCAATACGATAACTTTATTACATGCAATTTTTTTTCCCAGAATTACAATTATTGAATCGAAAAAAATATGTAACCACCTTAGAATTACCCAACACAGGTATTCAGAATCAATTTTAAAAAATTACTTTTTTTGGATCCACTCTATATCATTTATATAAAACCTGAAATTATTTATTTTTTTGATTCTTATTTAACCATCACCTTAAAAAAACTTGTGCAAGTCAGAATAGTTGTGTAGAGTACTAATAACGTAGATAAATATTTCTTGGTTCAGTTATGTGTAGGGAAGCTTGTTTTAAGATAAGTTTAAAATTAATTTGAAAAAAAAAAGCTTTAGCTTTTAAATATATGATACAGGGTGGATACCAAAATTTCAAAATAAATTTTAATAAAAGCTTGCTAAAGGAAATTTTTTCACTTCCTAACATATTCAATAGGTGAACACAGACTTAAAAAGATAATTTTCAACTATATTGTAAGGCAACTTCCCTTAATTATCACCCTGAAAACACTGAAGTTTCCTTCAATACAATAACTTTAACATATGCAAATTTTTCACTAGAATCATCACATTAACTGAACCAAGAAATATTTATCTCTGTTAATATTAATCTACACAGCTATTCAGACTTGCAAAGTTTTTAAAGTGATGGTTAAATTAGAATAAAAAATGATATGTAAATGATATAGGGTGGATACCAAAAAAAATCTTATTTAAAAGCTGAAGTAATTTTCTTTTAAATTGAACACCATCACGTAAAAATAACCTTGCCTAAGTCGGAATACCTGTGTTGGGTAATTTTAAGGTGGTTAGGTATTTTTTCTCTTCAATAATTGTTATTCTGGAAAATAAAACTGCATATAATAAAGTTATGGCAGTGAAGGAAGTTTCAATGTTTTTTCAGTGAAATGTAAGGGAAGTTGCCATTTTTAGCGCGAAGAACCCCCACCTGATGTAAAAAGTTGGACAAATCGGGGACAAAATACAATTTGAAGCGTCTTAGATCGTATAGCCGCTGGTTAAAATTCTAGGTGAAAAACATCGCCATCTTTTATAACCATCTTCAACAAAACATTTGTACCAAAAATATCATAACAATACTCCCAATTTGAAGCGTCTTTTTTTTAAGTTTTTGATAATATAACTGTCCCCTTTTCACATTCGACTCTTTTTCAAAAAACGACACTTTTAGCTATCGCGGGGGGACACTCGCTGTGTCTATTTTAAGCGCGGGGCTAAGGGCAATTCACTAGCTACCCTTTACCCCTTAGGGCCGATATTCCGTAAGATGGATAGCTTTGCGCGTCGTCAAAGTGCTCGACCTATTGAACTACTTGGGTTTATTGCATAACACCACTCGCACGTGGAGGAAGTGTTTGACCGATGCCGTAGGGGGACATTCCCTAAGACGGATAGGTTTTGACAAGTGTTTGAGAAATAATGAGGGCTCGACATATTGCCCTATAGGTAAGTAGGCAAGTTACTCGGGTTTATAGCTACTGTCTGTTTGCATAACATCATGTCAGATGATTCCACCCACCCTACCTAATAGGGACGCTAAATGGGAGATCCTCCAACTATCGAATTTTTAGACGTTCTTTTATATATTAGACAGAAAATTAGGCCTAAATTAGGTCTTGTAGGGGTAAGATTAGCGTAGAAAGTAAGTTACTATTTTTATTTTGTAGTAAACTATATATATTTTAGACAATTTTCCAAAACAATTTGCATATTAAAAAAGCGTTTATATTGAGAATTTTAGCGTAGAAATTTAACCAAATTGATAAAATTTGGTTTAGTGGGCTTAGTGAATGTATCATTTGAAACTATAAAACGTATTTTGTTTAGATCAACTATGGAAAATGAAGCGTATCGACTGGAAAAACCCGATCGTCACTAAAGATAAACTAGCGAAGTCTGGATTCTACTATATTCAACGTGGAGATGATGTACGATGTTACAAGTGCAATGGAGTCTTAGGGAACTGGGAATCAGGAGACGTACCAGACCCTGAACGCGCCATTTCCTTCCCCCCGCTCCCCGTCAAGGGATAATTCACTCTCGGAAAAAAAGTACATCTCACAAGAATGGGACATTCTACCAGCGCCAAAAACAACTACTATCGCTGACAAATGCATCTCACCTGCACCTGAAGAAGACGACGTTTGTGACTGTCCCTCATATGTCAGACGATACTGCTGTTAGACACTACAAATACGTGAGTTAGAACTATTAATTAAATTATTTATACAAATTGCAGAAGGTAGTTCGTTTCAACCCTTCAAAATGTCGAATTAATTACAATTATATAGATAAATTACGATTTAAACGGATTATATATATATAATATCGGATTAGTCGTAATCATGTAAACAAAGTTCTAAAATAAAAAATAAATTTAAATAACTTGTCCTTATTAATTATATTCTAGAAATTAAAAGGGTTCGCAAGCAATAAATAAATTATAGCAATAAATTTAAGGATTTTAGGGATGGGTGGAACAAATTACGGCTCTTCGTTTTTCCAACTGCAATTCTGATGTACCCAAAAATGGACCAAAATGGACCAAATGTACCCCTAAAAACGACCAAAGTCACCATTTTCAGCCCTATGTACCCCATTTCGGACCAAATGTACCCCAAACTGGACCTTTTAGCTTTATTGTAATGTTAAACTCCCATAGAGATCACCCTAAAAAGAATAATAAAGTGGCGGTCCAATTTTGGGTACATTAATTATTTCGGTGAGATAAAACTAATTCTGGCAAACTGCTGCGATTTATAGCGAATGGGAAAAAAGCCAATTTCTAGCGATTGGGAGCGATAGTATGAGAGATAACAGTTATCTCTAAATTCTAGATAATTAAAATTATCTGCGCGAGGAAAACAAATTCTGGAGAATGGAGGGACTCAGACGTATTTTCAATGTAAATCGTATTATACAACCTGTACTCGAAAAATATCTAAATAAAACCTTATAATTTGTATACACTCTGCTCTTTTTTTTACCCAACACTTTTAGCGAGGACCACCCCGCTGTTTCTATTTTACGGGCAAGCTACCCTTTACCCCTTAGGGCCCCTAAGACAGCGAAAGTGTTTGGAATGGAAAGTGTTTGGCGGCGAAAGCGAAAGTGTTTGAAAATAATGGGGAAAGTGTTTGTCGGCGAAAACACAATCGAAATATTTATTACCGCCACGCGCACTAAAAGTGTTTGACAGAAGCCCTAGGGGTGACATGACGGACAGCTTTGCGATAAAGTGTTTGAAAATTATGGTTTGCCCGGCGGGAACATAGACAAATAGAATAGACAAATATCAGCTAGGCTAATACCCAAGGCACCACCGTAGGCCTAAGTCATCGAGCGACTTTTAAAGCCTTTTAATTCAGGTGGCCGGGTTACAATGCGTAGGAGGGTGGTGGCAAGCCCTGCAAGCCACGCGAGCCAACAGTCCCTACACTAACTATTACCGTTAACCTCAACAAGTTTTTATGGAAGGGGAAACCGAAGATCTCGGGGAAAACTCCTTAAACCAGTGGTGATAGAACATGCAAACTCAACGCAGAAGGATTTGTTCCGAGTTTTCACCCAGTGAAAGGCTCGACCCATTTATTACCCCCACGAAAGACAGGTGCCCTAGGCCAGACATTCACTATGACGGATAGGCTTTGACAAGGACCCTTAGGTAAGTTACTCGGGTTTATAACTTCGTAAATCAGCTGACCTATTGCCCTAAAATGGGGTGTGCCTCCAGCTATCCGTAGTGACCTTTTGAACTTCCGAATATGCTCGCAAATGGGGGAAAGGGGGGAATGCTTACCCCCAAGGGGGGACTGCTTACCCCCAAAAGGGGGCTGTTTCACCCCCCCCCCCCCCCGCGGGACCTCATATCGGTATATCGCGTCCCTTATCTCTCACCTAGGTTTATTTCTTAATTTTATCGGCTTCTTATTGGTCAATTTACATCGGATCAAAGCTTTTTAGACGTAGAATGTAGTAGCGCACACTTTTCTAATTGGAACAAAATCTCAAACCCAATGGTTCTCGAGATAGATTTTGAATGACCTTGAAGAAATGGTTCAAGTTCATTGAAATTTTCATCGTCCTATGCCCCCCTACGAGTGCTATGTGACCTGAAAAATTTAAAATCCTAGCTAAAACCAATTTTGAGATATTCACCCTGGATCGTTTTTTAGTAAACACTCTGTATAACAATGGCCGATGTCCCGTAAGATGCTTGTCAAATAAAACTCTTTTCAAACAATCCCTTCAAGATATTAATTTGGTTTAAAACATCGCAAAGAAAAACGTTGTTCACGGTTTTACCTTCGATATTACTTTTATCCACAGCCAGAACTTGCCCCTTGTTCATTTTCACAGCGGGGGCACGACCCTAATTACTTTTATTCGGGCATATATTGGGAAAAGTTGTTGTTCACTCAGGATTCGTAGGTTTTACCGTAAATAATAGGTTTCTTTACCATATTGTCCTAGACATCTTGTTTTTGCCCTACTTTCGTAAAAACGTTAGCACGCGCCTGCCAATTACCCACCCGTGGAGGTTTGTACGGTTTTAGCCTAAAGTAACCCACGGGCGTAGCACTGTATGCCAACATACGCTTGTTAGGGCTAGAAAAGTCACAGAATGTACTGCATCAATAGCCTTTCATAAATTTTTGGAATCAGGGCCCAAGAAATTGGACATTGCCAAATTTACTGTTTTCGGCGGTTTCGCTTTGGGTGGTAGATAGTTTGTGAAAATTAGTTCCGATAACGGCAAATAATGAAAAGGTTAAGATTCAGCGAACCTATATTTTCCGTTATATCAGTAAATATTAATTTTAAGTATGGTTTTCAGGGTAATTTACGTTGTTTTATATTTTTGCCTAAATTTATGTCCGATTTTCATGAAAGTTATATTTTTGAATAGTTGTGGTTTCCATATCACCTAGTTTTGCCATTACGTTGCTTAATTATAAATCTATTTTTTTGGTGCAGCCTATACAAACCCCCGCCACTTCCAACACTGTCAATTCGTGTGTTTACAGAGGTTTATACGCGAGTTTTCTTTTCGCGTTTTTCAAAGCTGTTCTCACACTCGACCAGTTGCGTACCTAGACCCTTTGACGCTCGGGGCGCATCACGAATTTGCCACCCTCCCAATTTCCAAAGGTGTTATCGTTTAATCGTTAAAAACAGTAAAAAATACAATACAAGGCACTGTTGGCACACCACAACGAAAAATTGTGTTCTTAAGGCTAGTAACCTTGCTTTATTATCTTAAAATTATTTGAAATGTTCATGTGTTCGGCGTTACAACAAAAGTACGAGTGGGAGTGCCGAATTAGGCTCCCTACACCGACAAAAAAATGTAAACAGAGCCACGCGAGGCCGTCCGTGTAAAGGTTTCATATAAGTTTAAGTTAAATTTCACAAAAACAAAATTTACCAAATGACAATAAATATTGAATTTAATTTGCATATATATATTGTGATATAGGGTCAATCCATGTCAAATCGAGAGGTTGGGAGGTACTACCTCACCGATTTGTACATCAAATTTTGGTGCGTAAGTAGCCTTGAAATAATGACCATTTCCAAAATTTTGGCCCTCTATCGATAAAATTGGCCATTTTATGAACAATTGAAATTCTCCCACACCAAAGGCTCCGCCGACCCAAAAATCAACATGTTTGGCCATATCTTCCAGCGAAATACCTTTAAACTATCGCAAATTTGTTTTCTAGGTGTATTTTGGACAAGGAATCTAATTCGTGCTTCAAAAATTACCTGCAGATATTGGTGTGGAAGATATTAACGTTTTCGGGGGGTCTAAGAAACCCCAAAAAAACGGAAATGACGTCACCTTCGATTTTTTTCATTTTTTTATATATTTTTGAGCTATTGACCAAAGAAGCACACATTTAATGTTTCAACAATGAGAAATGTTTGGTTAAAAATTTATAAGAAAAATTCTAGTTCGAATTGAATTTTTGATTCTGTTGATAATAGAGATAATTTGTGAATGACCTTGAAAAAGGTGTTCAAGGTCATCAAAATTTACTTTATCGCTAGGCCATTTAAATGGGTAATTTGCGATAGTTTAAAGGTATTTCGCTGGAAGATATGGCCAAAAATGTTGATTTTTGGGTCGGCGTAGACTTTGGTGTGGGAAAATTTCAATTGTTCATAAAATGGCCAATTTTATCGATAGAGGACCAAAATTTTGGAAATGGTCATTATTTCAAGGCTACTTACGCACCAAAATTCGATGTACAAATCGGTGAGGTAGTGCCTCCCAACCTCTCGATTTGACATGGACTGACCCTATAATTATTAAAAGTTTTTAGAATAGGCAAATCCTTGTGTAAACAATTATTCGAACGGCCACTTATTAAAAAAATAATAGACAAATCGATGAGAAAACCAATTATTTTCAATGAATGTTCGCCTCCTGGTGAACGATATTCGAGGAAAAACCACGCCATTGCTCAGCGTGATCAAGATTCGCCCTCTACTAGTTTTCAAAATTCAACATCCAATTCCGTCGGGAAGATTTTTCTCGACGCCCCGCTATTCGCTTTCAACTAAAAATTTGCCGCGCCGCTAGAGGGATTATCGCTCAAAAGTGAAAAGATTAGCCCGTCAATCGGCCGATCTCGCTCACCGCGCCGTGAACTATCAGCCAGTGAAAAAAACTATTCTGCGTTCACCCTGAGCTTGCTCAGTTGAAGATAGATAAAATAAGATCGCCTGTCGTGAACACTCGCTCACTTGAAAAATCAAGGTAAAAAATTATGAGCGTTCCATGTTAGACAGCTGCTCACAATTTTTGCCCACCTCTGCTTCCTCTTGGGTCGTTTTATCTCTAGTTCCCGTAGTCATATATGTTATTTGGTTTTACGGGGGACGATTCATTGAAATAAATAATTACAACTTACGAGAAGTTATTAATAAAAATCACTCAAAAACAAAGTTTTTTCGTACACTATAAAACTCTTTAATTTGCCTTAAAAGAGGCGCGTGACATGTTTCGGCATTGGCGAATTACGCCGCCGTTTTCAAACGCGTACAAAATCGAATGACATCGAGCACCCGCTCACCGTTCGTCATAGAGCTCTCAATTTAAGAGGAACGGCAAACGCTAGCCTTCCACAGTACAAAATGTATTTCCCCGCGCTTCAATCAGCTCGGGAGACTCCGTAGGAGTATCCCAAGGTCGATTGTACCACGTGATCGTAAAATTACAAAATGGAAGCTCTTTATAACAATGATTTAAGTTTTTAATCAATGCTTGTTGGTTTCCACTATTTATTAGTCTTTAAATAAACTATGAAGTTAAATTGGCTACTCTTTGCGCTCTAATTTAACGCGTAATACGATTTAATTGCTTAAAAATGCCGAAAAGTAAACAATGTATGTATTCTCTGTGCCAAAATAATACATATTCAGCTAAGCCTCGGACTGTATACACGAACTTCGTACCGTTTCCACGTCCCCGAAGAGAACCCCTTAAGTGTCAACAATGGATATCGGCGTGTGGAAGGTTTGATGATCGTTTAACCATCGAAAAACTTACCAAAAAATCTTTCTACATATGTGAAGAACATTTTATTGGAAGTAAAGGGCCAACTTCCGAACATCCAAACCCTGTACCCTATGAAGAAACCTCAGAAAGCTTGAATCTTATGGTATGTTTTAAATGTTCTCTTGTGAAGTTATATATTTGTTTTTAAATTAATTATATTCCTTTCTATTTTAATAGAATCGGTCATTTGGAGTACAGAGTATTCAGTCTCGGTCAATATTAAATGTATCAGATATTTTGCCAGATACTTCTGAAGTGGTTATTGATGAGGAAACTGATCCGGTGGTTCTGATGACTGAGGTTACAATATGCTCCTCTGAAGAGCCTTACCAAACTGAAACAGATTTGAGTAATTCCGTTAGTGATTCTAATATATTCAATTCCGGTGTAAGTTTAATATAATATAATTTAATATAATTGATTCAAATAATTTATCTCACACCTTTTTTAGACTTGTTTATGTAAACAAGCGAACATTCAAACTCTGGCTGGAAAACCTATTCCGAATAATTGGACTCTAATACTTACGAAAGAAGGAATAGCATTAACCAAACAAGATATTGAAAAAGGGTTGATCATAAAGTCCTTCACTTTAAAAGACCATGAGCTCCGTGGTATATTACGAATTAATGGCAAAGTTATCAATCCGAATCACCCACTAGTAAAGTCACTCCCTGATGTTACAAATGAAGACCTACTTTTTAATCTTCTGATTGCTGTCGATCAATATCCCCTCTGCACTGGAATTCTAAAAGATGAACTCTTAAACCATTTTAAAACTAAGGAAAAAACAAATGGGTATATAAATTTATGTGATGAAGCCCTACATTCTTTATCCTGTGAAATAATTCAAAGCCACCAGAAAAAAACAAAACAAAATTAATTTAGAAACAAAAGACTTGTGTCATTTTTGCACTAGTTATCGAAGAGTTCTGATTAATAGCATTATATGCCAAAAAAAATATTCCAACAGCACATGGGGAAAAAAGAATACAGTATTTACAGCGTGATGCGCTAGTAAAAAAATTGAAAACTCAAACTCAAAGAGCGATTGACCTTAGAAAGAAAATAAAGAAAGTCAAGCTTAAGATGAAGAAGGATTTCAAGAAGTCTGGGCAGTATTTTTGTGACACCGATACACTTTTTATATGTGAACAGCTAGAAAAGCAGAAAACAATATTGCCAAAAAATTCGTTCAAGAGAATATTTGTGGAACAACAATTAAGTATCTTAAAAACTAAAAGCAAAACACAAAGGCGGTGGCACCCTAAAATTATTAAGTGGGCACTTCACTTGTACAAGAAATCATCGTCAACTTACAATGCTATGGTTTCCAGTGGAGTATTCGAGCTTCCGTCGAAGAGAACACTATACAACCATAGCTCTCACGTTGGACTACTAGCTGGATTCACGAAAGACAGTTTTGTTCAGGCTACTGAAATGCTCTATTCAAGTTGTCCCGAAGAACACCAACAATATGTATCAATTATCATAGATGAAATGAAGATAAAATAAGATATTATTTATCGGAACAGCACGGGAGAATTGATGGGCTTCAGTAACTTGGACAAGACTGGAAATGAAATTTTAAATATAAGGAGCGAGACCAGTGAATTACCTGAAGTAGCAACCCACGTCCTTCAGATTATGATAAGGAGTATCACTGGAAATTTTAAGTTTCCTCTTTCATATTTTCCATGTAAGGATATGAATACTGACAGCCTTCATAGGATACTTTCCGAAGCCATCTCGAAGTTGGAATTTCATGGAATTAAAGTGCTTAGCATTATCGCAGATGGAGCAAGTACAAAAAGGAAAATGTATCGTAATTTTGTTTCTAATGGATACTGTTGGAAGAATATCTACGCATGCGATGAAGAAAGATACGTATATTTTATATGTGACCCACCACATTTGATAAAGACGGCTAGAAATGGCTTTAGTCATAGTAACTTCCACATGATGACCAGAAAACTTATTAAAAATGGTCAACCAATACAATGGACACAAATCGTGAGGTTATATGAATTGGACCTTCCCCGAACCATTAAAATAGTTCCCAAACTCACTAAGGATCACGTACGTTTGGATTCTCATTCTCGAATGCGAGTGCGGCTTGCATCGCAAGTTCTTAGTGATACAGTAGTGAACGCCCTCGAATTGGAATTTGGTGACAAATGCCGGGAAACAATTAAATTCATTCGTTTATTGAATACATTTTTTGATTGTATGAACGCTAGGCATTTTAAAGAAGGACTTTTCAAGCGAAACCCTAACTTAAACCCATATAAGAGTGAAGAGGATGAAAGGTTAAAGGTAATTTAGCAATTTGATTATTGAATTAATAATTTTCTAAAGATTTTTTTAAGTGGCTTGAAGGACCATTCATTCAGTATTTTTTGGAATGGCAAAAAGAAGTGGAGAGTTTACCCAGTTCCGTCTCTGCAACCTTAAGTCGAGAGACGGTTGAAGGCTTCTTGATGACAGCAAAGTCAATTCCAGCTATAATACGCTTTCTTCTTACCAAAAAGGCCAAATTTGTTTTAACTAGCCACCTTAACCAAGATTGTTTAGAACAAGAATTTGGAAAGCACCGGAGTTCTTGTGGAAGAAACACGAATCCTGACATACTACATTATGCTCAAAATATTGACAGGTTTAAGGATTTAGATGGTATTATAAAACCTTCTAAAGGAAACACACAAATTGATGATCCGTAAAGATTTATACTTTTTAATTCATTTAAAAATAAAAATACAAATTACTTTTTGCATTAAAATCTTTTTTATTTACAATTTTGTTTAGGACATTACCATAATCACAATGCTTTTATCAAACCAATAAATATACTAAACTAAATAAATATCACAGCCATCATGAATTATTCCTTTTACTTTAAGGGGTAATGAAAAATCTTTGACTAGGGTTGGGTTTTCATTAGAAGTATTTTGACATGAGATTTTATTCCCCCTTTTTTCTTTCAAGCCTTTACGTAGGCTAGCTTGAGCTTTTTCTTAAGATTTTTTTTCCCAAAGTGTTTGGCGCGCAAAAAAAGCTGTAACCCCTTGCCCCTCAGTCGCAAATAACTTTCAATAAGCCTTTTTAAAATTGATTCTTTCAGATCCTTCTCATTAGGCACCTGAGAACTCCCCAATAAACAATGCCACTTTAGTTCCACTTCTTCATCCTCCAATACTTTGCGCTTTGCGTTATACATTCTGTTTTGGTTTTCAGCAAGTATGGCTATACCATCATAAAAAACATCAACTATTTTGTCCACCATTTGAAAGAAAATGAAAGTTTCTTTCTTGACATAAAGTAGGCCACCCCTGTTATTCGCTGTTACCCAATTTGTGATGTCCAGGTTTGGTAATTCTTGGTTTAAATACATCTTTACCTCTTCCCCTGAGCCTTTAATAGCTAAGGCATTCAAAATGTCATATTTTTTAGGAACTTTTCTACACGCTGAATTAACTGTAGATCCAGCTACATAATATAGAATTTGCAGTTCACGAACAGACGACTTCTTGTTGATTATTTCCGGACTAATGTTTTCGCTTGCCTTAGGCTCACTTTTTGCTGCATTTCTCTCGATGTATAATTCTAATTCATTAAGGATGGTACGTAGAAGTTCTGAAGCACAATATTTCTTCTGATATAAGGTAATGGCACAAAATATCTGAAATTAACAATATACAATTAAAGATTTTATAACAAACAAAAATGTAATTATAAAATGCTTACTGGAGGAGCAAATGCAGCTAAATAAGAGATTGTTTCTTCTAATATTGTCTCGTTTGATTGTAGCAATTGGGCCGCTGTCCAATAACCTTTACACGGCTTAAGAGTTATATCACCTATAATTTCATAACCTTTTCTCCAAGGAGGAATCTTATCATCTTTAACTACGCATCCTAATTCTTGTAGGACTAAATTCAAATCAGAATTTATTGTTGATTCACCTAAACTAGACATAGCTTTAATGCCATTGATAATAGCTTCATGAAATAGTTGTTCAGAAATTTCTGCAAACGAGACATATGCACTTTTAAGTAAACATACAAATATAAGGTCTGCTTATTTAACTAACTTAATTGATTAGTATCTTCTTTTCTTATTTTTTTTGCCTGGAATTTTGCTGGAGATTTTGGTTCATTTTGACGAATAAGTACATAAGACTTGTTATTAAAGTTATTTGCGCAGATTGTTTCCACTGTTTGAGGAATTGAGTTTGACAAATCCAAATCGCAATAAGGTTCAATTAATAGTTCTTCCTCTTTTTCTATGAATATCTCTCTGTCAATAAATATAATACGATATAAAGTTAGAAGGTATTTTTAACATACCCAAAGCAAAGCCACAGCAGAAGTTCATGTAGGTTCGCCAAGGCTTAACTTGTTTTTATGGGTTATTACACCTTCTTGTTTATAGTTTAATATAATCAACTTTCAAATGTGCGTTATAAAATACCGATGTAATAAAAACAAAACACTGACCTTTGGGAATAAGCATGTTCGTCGTGTAATTCCTTTTTCTTTCTTCTTATGTTACCTTCCACTCTGAGCGACCTGAACACGCGCGCCATTTTGTTTTTTCTTTAATGACCTTGGCCCACTCCTACTATTCTGATCGGTAAATGGGGGTGAAAAAACCGCTTGCTTACCGTTCCTCTTAAATTGAGATTCCATGATTATGTATTCTTAAAACTCCAACTAGTGTATACTAGTGTTAATGGTATTTAAAAATAATTTCAACGATGTACAGAATAAAACGTTTATTTATTTAAAAAGTCGTTTGACATGTTTCTGCACCGGGCGAGTACGCTGCCATCTCAAACACGTATAAACAAATCTTATGACGAAGAGGTTTCACGTTACGCCAATTTTCTCTGGCGGGCAAATTCTTTTTTGAAAAAATTCGGTGATTGTGAAGGTCGGTTTAGCGCAACAGCGCGAAATCGAAGTTGGTCGTGGCCCTGATTATGATGAAGGACAGGGTGATTGGATTATTGACATTATGGTGAAATATCACTTAGGTTCTTATAGTGTGCAAATTATTTTTATGTGCAGGGTGATTGAAATATTGTTTATTATTAATTGGACAGGGTGATTAATGAAGCGTGGTCAAGGGTTTTTCTAGGAATTAAAATTACTCTTTGGTTGTTACTGCTTAGTCGGTTAGTTATGTTAAACGACAGGGTGAATGAGATAAAACCATATCAAATCAAATAGAAGAAAACTAGAAATCAATTATTGACCCTACAAACGTGCTCAATTACTTTAAAGGCGAAAATGGTAATGTAATTGTACCAACCGATTATTTCTTGAAATTTATAACCTAAATAAATCAGGTTTCTGACTCAAGTTTTAATTTGCTCTCTTACAAGACAAACGTTAAAGGGAATTGCAACCATTCGTCAAGCGGCTCATTGATAAGTACTCTGGTAAGTCTGGTTTCATGATACTGAAACTGTCTTTGAAAACATGATATATTTCTTTATTGGGTTTTTCATACAAAGTTCCCTCCAAAATCAAAATATAGACCACGATTCTACATTAAATCATAGAAAAGATTAGACAGAAAACTGTTAAAAACAACCAAAAACAATTGATCTGAAACCTTTTTTTATGATGATGGGCTCGAATGAGACGCGAAACTAGTCGTCGTTGATACATATGTATGTACGATTTTAACCTGTTTTTATTACGTAATTTAAGTTGACTATTTTGTACATTTCATCTCTCATTTAAGATATAAACGTCCTTGCAACAAAAACAAGAAGAACACAGCTAGTCTTTAAACACGCTAACGCAGTGTTGTGTACAAATTTCATTGGACGAGCCTTTACGCTGAATATTTTACGGGCGGGGGGGATATAATTTCCGAATATTCCCCTTCCGACGGCAGCAGGCAATAATGTGTTTAACCAATGAAAAATGTTCAAAAGAAAATGCACGAATTTTGACGACTTGCGTTCTCCTTGGGTGGGTTGGGGTGCCGTGTTTGTTGCTCCTAGTTGCCATCAACTTTAAGCGATATAAAAATGGAAAAGAAATCGTGTAATGACGACCATCACCCGATGGCCTTTGGTGGCGCTAAATCTCTAACTAGTAATCGCTTTAGAACAGTCAAAGCCAATGCTTTATTTCCCACGCTGGCTGTGAAATCTCTGCGTTATTCTTAATCATTACTCATTAACAATAATACTTAATATTACCAATTAACAATAAAAAACTAAAAAAAAACAATAAGAAACTAAATATTAATAACTAAAATATAAATAAATTTAAACAGAGTGCATTTCTAAAAACATTTTGCAATTTTAAAAACCATTTTCAAAATGCATTTTTTATTTTTATTTGAAACTTCAAAACCTTCAGACATTTTACATTTTGTATTCAGAAAAACCAATTTTCAAAATGCATTTTGTATTTTCCATTTTGAGTTTTGGAAAAAGTATTTTGCATTTTTTATTTTGCATTTGGAATTATGGAGAATTTTTTGCATTTAACATTTTATATTTTGAGATACGGAGGAAGTATTTTTTATTTAACATTTTGCATTTCGAAAAAAAAACATTTTGAACAACGCGTCATCAGACTGCTGTTCTTTCTTTAGGAGCGACTTTTAAACGATGCCTCGTTTACACCGCTTCTTACATGACGGAAGAAGATTGGCAAGCAGCCTTTAAACTCTACTCAATCAGTCTCCAGGGCGCTGTTTCGCCAGTTATCGACGTTGAAACGTGTTCCGCAGATGTGACACTTTCAGCCGGAGATAAGACATCCGGGAAGGTGAATCCACAAAGGGTGAAGATAAGGGTACACCAAAGAAAGCCAAACCACTCGTTCAAGGGACAAGATTGTCTAGGCTAAGCTGGCCTCGAAGCTTTCGCGTCACCAACAAAAGACATGCGACCATCGAAACAAGTTGACCAAAGTCCGATGCAATGAAATATTAACTGACTTGCAAAGGTACAAAACCCATTTTAACGTCGTAAAAGCGAAGACGACGGCAAATACAAGTGTGACTTTTGCGGAAAGTGCCTCAAGCAGCGGTCGTCGCTGAACACCCATTTGCGCATTCACACGGTCGATAAACCTTACAAGGGCTTCATTGCAAACAACCCTTCAGTGACAGTTCAACCCAAAAGAAACAGATCCGTACGAATACCAGCGATATCTCTCGTATTGCATTTATTCCGCGCCTTACAAATACATCTCTAAATGTTGGTGACATTTTAGTCTGCAGTAAATAGTGTCCTGGTGACCTTCAAAACACTGCGGAAAAATAAAAGCCTGAAAATTAAGTTCCAGGGGGACTTCATCCACCAACCGAGTCCAGCCTGTTTGACATGGCTTCTAATGACTGATGGCTTTACTGCTACTGAAAAGAGACAAATGAGAGGCCCAAAATCAACATGGTTATCAATATTCAGAACACTATACTACAAATTCTATTTAAGTGATATTACACAATAAAAAGTGCTTCATTAAATGATTTACTTTTCTAATCTATTAGAAAAACGATTATTTCAAATATATTTTGAAACGCGCCTGTGAAAAAAACTCTCAAGGTTTTCGGACTGTCCACTATAGTGGCAGTCTAGTGGACAGTGGTTTGACAGCCATTTTGCAACAGGTACGCGTAGAATATTTCTAAATATTATTTGGGACAGAAACTAGATAAACGAAGGTTCTAGAGACTGTAGAAGGTAAGCGTCGAGGAACTGTTCGCAGTGAACACTTGTATCGCGTTTTACGAAGCTGTTTCGAGAACCATCCATCCGGCCCTTTGAAATGAAACATGTGTCATATAGTTTGCGTAGAAACGGGGTATTTTCGGAAGGAAGCGACTACCTCTTGTTTTAATCCGATTTATTATACTCATTTTAAATATGTACAGGACCGGATTAAGACAAATTTGGGCCCGAAGTCCAAGCACGTTTTGGTTCCTCATTCTCACTAGACATAAATTTCATGTCTCTTTGACATCACAACGATACTAATTTATCACAATGATTTTTTCCGTGTTGAAGTTGAAAATGCTTTCATAGTTTATTTTTAATTTACTTTCCAAATATACTGGGTTCGATGCAGTTCAAGTTAGTTATTATCATTTATGAGATCTATAATAAATCGTTTAGGGTGAATTATAGCCCTATTAAAAATAAAAACATAAAACTAGTTAAACCACAGAAGAGCTTGTGAAATATAATAAATTATTAAGTATAATTAGTTTCAAGATAAAATCTATAAAGAAAAGGATTTACTTTGGTTCTTGAGTATTTTCAATATTTTTTTTTACGCTGCAGTCAAAAAATATATTTTATGTTGGTTTACGGGGTGTTAAATTGCTTAACTCCATTGCAAAACAAACAATTTATTGTTTTTAAAAATATTTATTTTTTGAGATGGTTGAAAGAACTATCCTTTTAATATTAAAATAAGTAATATACTGCCGTACCAATACATCTGATCAGTGTTTAATAATTTGCGCTTTTTATTTAGTTCTTTAGTGGGGTATCTCCATTACACATTATAAATAAGGCGTATATCACGTTTTTACATTATTCAAATTTGATTCAAGCTTTGTTTCGAAGTGATGCCCCAGGATTCGAAACCATAAATTAGGTGAGAATGAAAAAAACTAAAGAACAATTGAATTTGAGACCTTCGTTTAAGAGCCATGAATTAATGTATGGCAGAATTTTAACTCCTGCCTTAATTAAAGTCTAGATCATAGTTCTCTAGAAGACGGAAAGCATCACCAACATAGAAATTCAAGTTGCCAAAGGTAGTTATTGGAGATTTAACTCCAATAATAACAGCAAAGCTACCCTACACTAACTAACTAATGAAACTAGTAAGAAGCCATAATGCAGTAATTAAAATAACGAACGTTTATTAATTAAAACATATTAATAATGAATACTGTACAAGATGGAAGGCATAATTAAAGTGACACACTTATACGCGCCGTGAGCGAATATATATACAAGGTTAAAAAATAGTAAACGTGATTAAAAAATCTTATTTACACTTTAACATTTTAACCGGTTAGAAAAAAAAACTGAAAGGGAAAAAAACCGAAAACGTTCCTTATCTTCAACACTCGCCCTCGTTGCAGATTTTTTCAAGGTGACGTAGGTTGAGTTTGTGACGCAGACGAATGAAGATTTCTGCTGACAGCGACTTGGTGAATATGTCGGCTAGTTGCTCTTCACTTGGAACATCCATAACGTTGATCACGCCCTCTTCAACTAGCTCACGGACGTAGTATTGACGAATACTGATATGTTTCGTTCGGCGATGGAACTCAGGATTTCTGATGAGTTTGATGGCTCCTACGTTGTCAACTCGAAGTGTCGGTACAACATTGTCTCTGACACCTAGGAATGACTTCATTCGTTCAATCCAGACGACGTCCTTCACTGCTTCAGTGGCAGCAACCAGCTCGGCCTCTGTGGTTGATAAGCCGGTGGATTGTTGCTTTCTACTCGCCCATGTGACTGGAGTGGTATCAATTAAGCATACGATTCCAGATGTTGAACGTCTCGTTTTTTCACAGCCGGCGTAGTCAGAGTCGCTGTAAGGATTTGTTGTCATAGAATCGCCTGCCTTGAATAGGAGACCAAGTGTAGAGGTCCCTCTAAGATACCGAAAGATCCCTTTCACCCAGTTCCAGTCGGCGACTGTGGGGTTGGCCATAGCTTGTGACGCTCGATTAACAGCGTACTCTATATCAGGTCGTGTTCCTGTGGCTGCGTATCTGAGACTTCCGATGGCTGAGGCATATACGGTCGTTGACTCGAAAAACTCTCTGCTCTGATCGGTAATGTCTGGACTGCTGGTGGGAGTTTTTACTGGTTTGCAGTTCTGCATGTTAAACCTCTCCAGGATTTTTTCGACATAGGCGCTCTGGTGTAGAAATATAGACCCGTCTTTCAACGTATCAATTTTCAGCCCAAGATAGGTTGACGCTCTTCCTGTGATGATTTCAAATTCATCACTGAAGTTGGAAAGGAACTCGTCTACAGCTTCGGTAGTATTTCCAGCAATAAGACCATCATTGACGTAGAGGACGAGAACCAAGAAAATGGCGTTGGTGGACAGCATGTACAGGCATCGGTCTCCATCAGCGTTTTTGAAACCATGGTCACGTAAGGACTTGTCGACTCGTTCATTCCAGCACCGTGGGGATTGCTTGAGACCATAAAGACTTTTCCGTAACTTCCAGACTTGTCCGCTGCCATCGTTGAAACCTTCGGGTTGACGTAGGTATATTTCTTCAGATGGCTTGCCATGCAGAAAAGCCGTCTTCACGTCGAATTGCCGTAAATGAAGTTTTTTCTGGGCGACTAGGCTGACGAATATTCGTAGAGTCTCGAATCGAGTGACCGGAGCGAAAGTCTCGTCGTAATCGACACCCTCTCGTTGCGTAAAACCTTTAGCTACGAGTCGAGCTTTGTACTTGATAACTGTGCCATCTTCATCATGCTTCGTACGAGAAATCCAACGGTTTCCAATGATTTTTCGACCAAGTGGAGGATCGACCATTTCATTTGTGGCACTGGGTGAAAACTCGGAGCAACTCCTTCTGCGTTGTGTTTGCAAGTTCTCTCCCCACTGGTTTAAGGGATTTTTCCCCCGAGTTCTTCGGTTTCCCCTTCCATAAAAACTTGTCTAGGTTAACGGTAATAGTTAGTGTAGGGAGCTGTTGGCTCGATCTCGTGGCATGCAGGGCTTGCCACCACCCTCCTACGCGTTGTAACCCGGCCACCTGAATTAAGGGCTTCAAAACTCGCATGATGACTTAGGCCTAAGGTGGTGCCTTGGGTATTAGCCTAGCTGATTATTATTTTTTAGCTGATTCTTTTATTTGGTGTCACTGTGTGTTATACCAGAGGTTTGAAGGTGGAGAAATGCCAACTGGTTATCTATTAGGGGATAATGGTTATGGACTGCAGCCTTGGCTTGTAACTCCAATCCGGAACCCTAGTACCCCCAAAGAGTTAGAATTTAATTATCGCCATAAAAGAGGTAAACAACTTAACCCAATATGCAGTTTACAAGGATTACAGTTCTTATGAGCAATTAGACTATCAACTTTTGCAATTCGTGGTTTTTAGACTATGGTAATGAAATATAATATTATTCACAGGTAGGATTATCATCGAAATTCGGTTATTTTGAATTATGATTTGTTAACTAACTAATAACTATATCAAATATGAGACATGGTCTATGACTTTGGGCGAAACGGATTGTAACAATGCCACTGATTATTTCTTAGGCTCGCTCAAAAAATGTATAACTTTATCTACAAGGCATTGTAAAGTAACAATAATGAAGTCTTAGTTAAAGATAATCCTAGAATGGTAGCTAATATGTTTAATGAATATTTCTCATCAATTGGTCCGATATTGGCTAAAACGATTTAAAATAGAAACCGTAGTAAGACGGCAAACACCTCCATTGAAAACCATTTCGCAAATAAAGATAGTATTTTTTTGGCTCTGCAACTCCCCAGGATATCAATAATATTATAAAAACATTAAAAAACTCTCATTCAAATGGTCCCGATGATATTAGTACAAAAATCCTAAAAATGTTTAGTAGTGAGTTATCAGTGCCTTTCTCTCATATTCTGAATTTATCTGTCCTAAACGGTATTTTTCCAACCGCTTTTAAAAAATCTATTGTCATCCCGATCTTAAAGTCTGGTAAAAAAGAATTATTAGAAAACTACAGACCAATCTCTCTTATCAGCAATGTTGCTAAAATATTTGAGAAATTTATAAAAAATCAAGTAACCGCCTTTCTTGAAAGTAGCAAATCCTTCTCTAAAAATAAATTTGGTTTTCGAAAACATCTTAGTACGGAGGACGCTATTCTAGAAATTACAAAAAGCCTTTACAATTCTATTGGTAAGAGAAAAAAATTTATCGGCATTTTCTTGGACCTTAAAAAGTCATTTGAAACAGTGGACCACTCGATACTAATTAATAAATTAGAAAAGTTAGGTATTAGGGGAGTGGCCCTGAACTTGCTCATGAGTTATCTCCATGGCCTTTCAAATATGGTTAAGTTGAATAATGTACTTAGTGACCCATGTTTGACCTCCTTTGGGGTCCCTCAGGGCACTATTTTAGGTCCTCTCCTATTTCTCGTTTATGTAAATGAATTATGCAACATTCATATTGAGGGCCGTTTAACTTCTTTTGCGGACGATACCATGATTTCGTGTCACGGAGAAACTTGGAACGAGGTTTTTCAGTCAGCTCAAACGTCTCTTAACAAAATTTACGAAGCCTTAAATGAACGACTACTTACGTTAAATATTAATAAAACTAATTGTCGATAAACATTCGATTAAAATTGTTAATAATTCTAGTAATACTACATGTGATGTTAATTATTTAGAAAATGAAAGAGTCACAACAATTAAGTACTTAGGTCTAATAATCGACAGCTACTTGAAATGGAAACCCCACATTGACTATGTAATTAAAAAACTCCGTTTACGTTTTTATAAATTTTACCAAATTCGAAATTTCTTATCTCTAGAATATCTTAAAACCGTATATTATGCCCTAGTCCAGTCAATTTTGAGTTATGGCATCATTGGCTGGGGCGGTACAAATAAATCTATTATTGAGCCTCTAGAAATAACCCAAAGAAATATTATAAGAATATGCTTAAAGAAAAATAGCCTTGAACCTTGTATAAATTTGTATAAGAATTTTTCAGAATTTACAGTAAGACAGTTATATTCTAAAAGTATTTTAATTTATTTATTGCATATTAATATTAAAAATAGCCCTAATGTTTTCACTTTCAAAAAAAATTGTAAATGGCTTGTAGATTTGGGATACAAAGAACTATACAATCTCTTACACTTTAATTAAACTTAAATTGTGGTATTTTCATTTTTATTTTTTATTGTTTTTTTGTTATTACCATTATGTTTTTGTTGTATGGCCATTGTGCCGAAGCCGAATTTGATCTGATTTAAAATAATTGTTTGGCCCCTCCCACGCACGAGTATATCTACTCTTGTGGATTTAGGGGGATGTACTACTTATTTTTTTTTCATCATTGTATCACCTTATGGCATCAATAAATTAATCTTAAATAAAAAAAAACATATCTCCACAGAACAACGGGTTTAAAATACGGCTTTTGTGTAAGCTTCTTCCCTTGAGCCATCCTCGGCATCGAGGATTGGTGTAATAAGCCAAAGTCGAAGTGGATACCCACTATCACCTACAGTTACAAATAGTCA
This sequence comes from Leiobunum rupestre, assembly GCF_980474605.1. Taxonomy (NCBI): domain Eukaryota; kingdom Metazoa; phylum Arthropoda; class Arachnida; order Opiliones; family Sclerosomatidae; genus Leiobunum; species Leiobunum rupestre. The sequence continues at coordinate 10,298,953 of NC_143390.1, forward strand.
TTAACATTCTTAAGAAAAAGAAATTATATGTTGAGTACAAACCGATGTTTCTATTCCCCTCAATATATTTTCTCTCTAAATAATTTGACACCTTGAACATTCGGAAAATATGAGAATCTTAATTTCCACTTGCTCTTCATCGGTTTCAGGGAATTTTAGGTACTCAGGCAAAACTTACTGCCAGGAACAAATCCTGCTCTACAGCTAATTCATAACTGCCAACTGCATAGAAATGAAGAGCAACTAGACCTAAATTGAATATTTAATTTTTAATAATAATATTATTTTGTAGCAGGCGCGTAGGAACGTTTTGGATTAAGAGGGGAACAGCTTGGATACTAAATTTGGCGCTCCACTCATTGGCAGGCTTTTAGCGATTCTTCTAAAACAATTTGGCGCCCTTTTCAAACCAATTAGGTGCATTTTTCAAACCAATTTGGCAATCCTTTCCAATTTCAAGGGTTAACATTGTACCCTTGTAGCACCCGTTCCTACGCCACTGTTTTGTAGAGGTAATTAACAAACCTTTCTATCTGCTGGAATAGCTAATGTGTGGTTTCCAGTAAGCCTTTCTTCGTGCCGATCACACAAATGAAAAACCACGTCTTCGTCCAGGCTAAAAAGTCTTTTAAACTCTTTTTCACTAAGTTGGAAAGCCCGTGATTTATCCCGAAGGACCCCGGCTCTTCTTAAATCAAGGCGTGCTAAAAAATCCGAAAGTTGGGCTTATCGAAGAATTTCGCACCACGTACTAAGTTAGCCGCCATTTGAATATTGAAAAATTAACCATTTCAGTAGTTACTTACGCCAACGACACCTCTTATTCTGTCATTTAGTAAGAGCTGGACTTGTTTACTAGTTGCTATCGTTAATTTATTTGAAACATTCCTAGAATATAAATTGACATTTTTTGGTGGAGATTCAACAAGCGCGATTTTAATTTATTTATAAAATTTTTTTTAAAAAGTCAAAAATTAAAACATTAGGTAAACCATTTTTTACCAATTTATAGTATTTGAGACCAATGTTCAGTATTTTGAGGCTTGAATTTGCCAATGGTGGTTTGAAGGTCAAGAGTTCATTAATACCACCTGACTACAAAGTCACCAGCCAAGAAGTATTTGTATTTGTGAAGAACCAACCTTCCCAAGAGCTAACAATTGTCTCAATGATTTTGAGGACCAAACTTTTATAAACTTGCGCACGTTGTCGTTTGTAAATTTAGGAAATTGCTAAACCAGTCTGCTGTATTTTCGGTTTTAATACATAGGCAATTATAAAAATGGATAACCTTTAAGGAGCAAATCTAGAGTTACTTATGCAGTGGTTTCAGCTTTAATACAATTTTCGTTCCTATTTTCATTATATATGTGACAACGAGGCATATTGCCAATTGACCACTGAAATATTTCGTGCAGTTAGTCAACTCTCAGAGTAGAATTGGAAGCCGAACAGACGATTCTTCCATCGTTTCTCGCCAAATTGGTCTTATCTTTGGCCACAGAAATAAGGTTCTTTTAAAGATATTTTATTTCTTTATTTAGTGTTATTGTTTTCTTCTGGGAACTAATGGCGTTTTTGGGCTTGTATCGCAACTGATCCCAACTCCCTCTCGGAGTGACGAGCTCGTTCCATTGGAGAGCGTGCGAGAATGAAATCCGTATGAAATAGTCATGCTTTCCAAATGCTAGCCTTTGCTGTGGTGCAAGTCGTTTTACTGTTGAATTTCCTTTCCCGAAAACGGATCCTATCTAGAATTCTGGATGTATCACGGACACAACGTTGGCGGGGAGGATGGGAAAATGTTTATCCACCAACCGCCAGTCGTCACCACTCTCTCTTGGGCCAGCTAACCCTACTAACAATAGATAAAACACCATTCTAAAACACTTTCCTTTTTATCAGCTGAAATTGAGGACGAATATTGCAATTAAAAAAGCTAAATTATGAACTAATAAACTGGTCTAGGGGATCACATACTCCTAATTTCAACAAAACAAAGTGGTCCAAGCCATTATTAAATTGGTTTCTGGCGCCTTCCCAATATCTTTTGATGAACTAATAATTAGGAACACTCCAGGGATTCTAGAAACTAAAATCTGCCGGAGCTAGTGGTGGGCAAGTAAAGTCACGGGTCGTGTGAGAATAATTAAAAAATAAGTCCCTCCTTAAACTTCAAACAAAGCCGTACAGTTAATTGATGAGAACAGCCTGAACGCCAGATATTTATCCTCTGCTTCCATCTAACACGACAATATCAACAATTCGGTTTCGTTTCATTGATTTATTCGCTAATACAACTTGCAGAGAAGTTCAACGTGCAAATTAACTCGTACAAACCAACTGACACAATAAAATAGGATATACTACATTTTTCGCGCTGGTGAAAATGCAATAACGACGCCGCTGCTAACCATAGAAATTTGGATAACGCCGCCCCAGACCATTATTTGGTGATCGCCCTTACACGTGACAGTGTTTCTACCAACAGTGGGGAATTACCAATTTCCTGTTCTGAAATCTCCAATTACCTGTTTCTGCACTGAGCGAGTAAGCCGCCGTTCTCAAACGCGTAAAACCAAACCGAATGACCAAGAGGTCTCACTCTACGCTAGTTGAAACAGAAACAAGATGTCACGGACATTTGAGTATTATGTATTAAATATAACTTAAATATTAAATTTAATTATGGATAAATGTTCAATCTTCTTGTACATTAATTTAATAAACGTACTTTAATAACGCAAGAGGAGTTTGGTCGGAAATGGGAGTCTTCTCAATAGATCGATTTAGAAATTCAAGAGGTTAATATTTCCTACCCTTTATCACACTAGTTACCCACGGACTGTAGGGATAGACATTTTTCAATTTGAATATTTACGTACTTTAATCTAGCTAATACCTTCTATATCTTTCATTTTAACCAAATTTAAATAACAAGAAACCTTTATCTTAAACATGTAATATCATTAATTTTTTTGGTTCCGTAACATCAGAAGTTCTTGAACACTGCTATAATAAGAAGTGTCCACGTTTAAACCAGATTACTCGACATTGGCTTGCAATAAAAGACGAAACATTGTAGGTTGAAAGATAATTCCATAGAATTTTCGTATTGTAAAATTTAAATTTCCTAACTATAAATCACACGAATTTTAATTAAGAAATCTCGTATTGTGTTAACTTCAGCGCTTGACCAAAACTTCTCATATTGGCAAGTAGGAAATGTGTCCTCACCCACTTCATACATAAAAGCCTTAAAATGTGTTAACATCTCCTTGGGATGCCGCCCACCTGCCGACTCCATAGGGTGAACGGAGCGGCCGCTCCAGGCGCCAAGTCTCAGGGTAAAGAAAAATTATAATACTTGCGTCGGGCCGGCACTGTCCAGGTGCGTTTGACGAAGGCTGGATTCCGTCCAATGAAATGAAAGAACGCTGACTGAAAGCGTTTATGCTTCTGGAAATTGAGCACTATCTGAAAATAAAATTTCAACCAAGTTGGTCTTAATTAAAAAATAATGTAGATTTAAAATCGAAAATCGCCAAACATAACTAAAATGGACAAATGACCAACTTGTGGGCCCACTAGCGCCAAAATGAGTATTGGTCTATTGAGAATCTGATATTTTTTGTAGAGTGAAATGTCATTGACCCTTCTAGACCTAATTGTTGAATAGGTATCTAAGATTCGGTGGCGGGATCGGCTTCACGTTCGTGATCTTAGTACTTACAAAACCCTGAGGGATAGTGTGTAAAATTTAATAGGGGTGATTGTTATTGTAGTGGGGGGTGACACGCTTTATTGGTTACGTTTACAGTTATTACCTTTTTCTTAAATAAAAAGTCAGGGCTGGGGCCTAAATTTGAGTTTAGTGAAATATTCTTGTTCTAACTTTTAAATAATATTTAAAGGTTTTACTGTATTCCAAATTACCAAAGCGTAACTTTAACTCAAAAAAAGACACATGACCACCCTTTATTAATCACCCGGCCCTTTAAATAAGAACATCATTTCAATAAACTTCTATATTAAATTAATAAACGCCCTATAAGAACCTACATTCAAGGGAAATATCACCGAAATATCAATACTTGCCTTTATCATAATCAGGGCCACGGCCAACTTCGATTTAGCGCTTTCGTGAAAAAGAATTTGCCCACCAGGGAAAATTGGTGCCACTCGAATCTCCTTGTCCGTTAAATTTGCTTATATGAGTTCCAGAGGGCAGCGTACTCTCTCGGTACAGAAACATGTAAAGTGATTTTTGAAATCGTTTTATACTGTACAACTGAAACGTCGAAATTATTTTTAAATACCATAAACGTGTACACCAGTTTGAGTTCTAAGAATATTATTTACTATTTGCAATCGTTGATGGCCACCTCAGGCGTACTAACTATAGCGGGTGTATTCAAACTGCGGAAGAGCCACAAACAAATTGACTTGAAATTCGTGTAGTGAAACACACTAATTATTTATAATTGACACTACTGCTTAAGCTCTTAGCAAAATGAAATTAAACAGTCGTTAGTTTACTCTCTTATTAAATGCGGTCGGAGGAAGAACTGGTGTAAATCCAAAAGGGCAATAAAGTCCAAACTAAAAAGGTTTCAAGGGCGGGGGTCAATGAGGACTATGGCTGGGCAACTTTGGGGGAAAGATGACAATTACCAATAAACGAAAACAAATTCCAATTCCGGTTTTGTAAATTTATAAAATTTCTACCGCTTTATGTAGAAATGATGTTTGCCTCATAGTCGAATTTATGGGCTGTTTAAATTATAAACATAGAAATTTAGAGTAGCTAAGCCTTGTTGGTAAATATGTATAAATAACTTAGTTTTACTTTTAATTCTTTGATACCCATTAAGTTACTTCGAGCTAAAGGTGGGCAAAACAGCTAAATTAACTGCCAAAATATCGATTAACTATAAAAATAGCGGTTAACTGTTTATTTATAGATATTATCCACGGATAGAAAGGGATTTAACATCCAAAAAATGATTTTATTTTCCGGATAATCATAGGTTGTGGATGAAAAAAGATAAGTTGAGTAATTCTTATCCAAAGGCCGACCTCTACTTCGAGCACATCTTAAAGGAAAATAAACACGACCTTTAAGATCGAAAAATAAAGTGGCTTTTGATAAGTCATGATATACAACGGTATTTTTAATCCCTTTACAGATGAGCAAGTCAAATTTAAAAGGATATCTATTATCCTAAATAAAATCAATGAGATAAATTCAAAAACATTAATAAACTAAATAAAAATAAATTAATTTGATATACACACGGCAATGATTTCGAATGCGAGTTTGCACTGCAAAAGCAGTTTTCTTTCTTTTGAAATAACACCATTAACATATACATAATAAAAACTAACAAATTATCAATTAATTACACTGCTACTGTTATTGGCTCGACACATGTTTCTTCGCAAGTTTACGCTGTTTTTCCAAAAGAAGAATACATAACTTCTAAATCTCTAAATTAAAAACTATCCTTGGTCAGATATAATAGTACATTTATTTCCGGTTCGAAATAATATTTTCAAATATTTTACGCGAAGCCATCCTCTACCAGCAGACAGTTCCAACCCTGGTTGAAATTTCTCGATTTTGTATGAAAACTGTCAACGTAGTTCATGGGGTCAATTGAAGAATCACGGATATATCTCATAACGGCGGCTGTCGTAACGACGAAGCCAAGCCAACCCCGCTGCTTGCATTTAGCGCCCAAGTGCCAACTATTTTCCCCTTTTGAAGATCGACTTAGTCTACACCCTTTTAAAGTAATCCCGGGTGAGAGGTGCAGTGGTTTTTATCCAACATCTGATGAGAGGGTCCCATTGGAAGTTTATTTCTGCGAAATATTCCACTTCAGAGGCAAGTCCCTTTGGTAATGCTAAATCTCTAATCGATTACGTAATCCTTTTAGTACAGTCAAAGCTACAGGCTTGTACACCGATTCCGGGAAGTGATCAGCCGCTCGTCTGTTGCAGCCGACGAAGATATCTACCTTCATTCCTGGCAGCTCCGATTTCTTTAGGGAAACAGTATTTCAAAAACTACATTTTCTTGATGAGTAGTATTTTAAAAGCAATGAATCGGGGGATGGTACCCCTTTGGCTGTTGTCGGGAGCTAGTCGCCCTGACAGCGTAAGAGTGACTTATTAAATCTTAATTTACTCCCAAGCCAAATTAAAAAATAACTGCTCTTGCATTTTTAATTCGGTTGAAATTTATGACCACTCAAGCAAGGAAAGGAATTTTTATATAAAATGTTTACTACTTATATTTTTATATTTGGAGAGTCTTGCCTCTCAAGTGGAATACTTGGCGAAACAATACTTCAAAAATTCCGCCTCACCATTACAAGCGGAAAACAATTGGCACTATAACAAACGATATTTTTAAGTTTGCCTGATATTTATTCCCAAGTAATCTTTATTAATTATTAACAATTAAATCAAAACGGAATGCATTTGTAAAAACATTTTTCCTTTGAAAAACCATTTTCAAATCGCATTTTGTATTTTTTTTAACCTTCAAAAATCATTTGACATTTTATATTTAGAAAAACCAATTTTCCGAATGGATTTTTTTATTGCATTTTGAGATTTGGAGGAAGTATTTTCCATTTTACATTTTGGGTTTTTTGTTACGGAGAAAGTTTTTGAAATTTTCATTTCTAATTTGAAAAAAGTATTATTACGGCACCATAACTTTCAGAGGGGTTTTGGGGAGTCGTGGAGATCGGAAAGGAGGGAAGATTAAAAAGGTCCAATAGTAACCTCAAGAATCTGACCCACGCACTAAACTCGAGGGAAATTTTATTTCTTATTTCTTTCCCCGTGCCGTATGTATCGAATTTATTTATTCGGGATCCTCAGAGTCATTATTGTCACAGTGTAGGTAAATGATATCAATTTAAGTTATGCAAAAACTAGAACTCTTGGTTTATTATTGGACTTAGTAACAACAGATTCAATTTTGATAATTATATAAACATTGGTAATGATCTGAAGATAGTTAATACTTATAGGCTATGGTGGGCTCTTTGGGGTGTACAATGAATATAGCAGGGGTTACTTTGGTTGGGTAATTAATTAAGTAGATTGGCTATGGTTGGCCGAATCTTATTAAAAGTGATTACTGGTTTACGGAATGAAAAAGGTTTAGCTATTATGGAATCTGATTAAGTTAAATTTATACACAATACACTTTAGAAAAAAAAATAGTTTAAAAGTAATTATAGTTCTTCAAGTAACCGTCCTTAAACACACCAAGAATTATCACGCACAACCACGAATCCGACGCGAAACACCAGCAACAATACCGTGCACTTTTAACCTTCACGTCGAACCGCGTCACTGAATGTTGTATACCACATTCTGATCACATACTTAAAGAAACGTCCGAAAATAAAAACCGATTTAAACTGCATCAAAACAGAATACCTAAGTTAAGCTGACTTGGCTTTGTATACTCAAAATAAAAAACTTTTTATCTTCTCGGGGTTCGGAAAAACAACTACGGGGCAGCCAGAATAGACGATATTCATTATACAAAATAATATTATTAGATGGCCCCTAGATGGCTTTACTAAGGGTAGAAAATCGAAAAAATACAGAAAAAACAAGATGATCACTTCCGAAAGTTAACGGGTCGTGGTAGTATTTTGAACAACGTATCATCAGACTGTTGTTCCATCTTTTTTAACGAATTTAAAAGGATGACACGTCGAACACAAACGTGACGGAAGACGACTGGCAAGCAGTCTTCATACTCTATTCAATCAGTTGCCAAGGCGCTGTTTGGCCAAATTTCGACGTTGAAACGTGTTCGGCAGAAGAAACACTCGCAGACGGAGATACAACTCTCGGGATGTTAATCCATAAAGTGTAAAGAGAAGTGAACGCCACAGAAACCGAAGCGCTCGTTCAAAGAACAAGATTGTCCAGGCTGGGCTTGCTTCGAAGTTTTCGCGTCACAAACACAAGACACGCGACCATCGGGACAAGCTGACCGAAGTCCGATGCGGAAAACTATTCAACGACCAGCAAAGATACATAACCCACTCCTTGCGTTATAAAAGCGAAGACGACGGCAGATACAAGCGTGACTTTTGCGGGAAGTGCCACAAGCAGCGGTCTTCGCTGAACACCCATTTGCGCATCCACACGGTTGTCAAACCTTGCAAGTGCGCCTAATGACTGATGGCTGTACTGCTTCTGAAAATAGACAAATGAGGGGTCCAAAATCAACAGGGTTATTGATATTCAGCACACTATACTACAAATTCTATAAAAGTGATTTTACGTAATAAAAAGTGCTTCATCAAAAGATTTACTTTTCTAACCTATTTGAAGAAAGAATATTTCGAAACGCACCTGTGATAAAAAAAACCTCGAGGTTTTTGAACTGTCCACTAGTGGCAGTCGATCGAGAGCGTTGATAAATGAAGGTTCTAGAAACTGTAGAAGGTAATCGTCGAGCAACTGTTCGCAGTGAACACTTGAATCGCGTTCTACGAAGCTGTTACGAGAACCACCCATCCGGCACTTTGAAATGAAACATGTGTCACAGTTTGCGTAGAAACTCGGTATTTTTGGAAGGACGCGAATACTGCGTGTTTTAATCCTATTTACAATGAGAAATGTAAATATAATACCCACTTTCATTATAAACAGGGCCGGATTAAGAAACATTTGGACCCGCAGACACAAATTTCAAAATATTTTTTTATATAAAAACTTATTATTTTATCAAATGGATTTTTTCCGTGTTGAAGTGGAAAATACTTCCATAATTTCTTATGAATATACTTCCCAAATTTATTGCAGGTTAAGAAAGGCAAAATATCTAGTATATTTGGCGGAAGGTATCTAGCATGAATTTCTGATTAACCGCCTGCGGGAATTTCGAATTCCTAAAGGTCTTTACGCTAGTTATATTAATCCATTTGAGAAATGTCTATTGCCTAAATTTCAAAGGGATCAATTAATATTTAATGTTTATTATAATTTTTAAAAAGTGGTAAAACAGGCGAATAGATAAAATAGTCAACTGAGCCTACTGGCTAATCCACAACCGATTGTAGGTGGTTCTTATTAACTTATTATTTTTAAGCTCAATTATAGCTTATTTTTAGAATTATGCTCATAAACAATCAACAAATCCCTCTTTATATACGTCAACATGGTAATCTTGGCATAACCCTTTCTATACTTACCCTGGACTCCCAAAACGGATTTTTTTAGAGGTAGTACTAAAATTAATTGGTACAAGTGAGACAACTGTTTTTAAATTTAATTTATGTTAATTTTTTAATGATCACTTTGAAATATAACGTTTTGGATGTTTTTTTCTCAAAATTATAATATGCACGCAAGTATACTTAGAAATTCAACCGTATATAGGGCGAATTCGAAATTACCGCATCCGTTTTACGGGAAGTTTTACTGTAAATAGGCGAAACTATAAATTCCCGACCCTGTTTTACCATAAATTTGTGCCAGTATTTTTCCGCCAAGTGCCCTAGGTATTTTGCCTATCTTAACTGAGTATAATATTCGGGAGAAGATTTTGTTGGAGCATAAATTTCGATGTCTGGCTTATTATATTGCGAAGACATTTAAGTTTTTCAAGAACTAACATAAAGTTTATGTCCGACGACATACTTTACAGGTAAGGTAAGATTAAATTGAACATTCCTCAAATAAATCTTCTTACTTATTTTAATGGTCCATTTCAGCATCATCCGCAGAGATGACGGCCATCGAAGCCGTTAAGACTGATAAATCATTAAACAATCTGAAGTCTATGCAAAGTCCAATTGTGTACGCATACACTTGCGAAGCCCTATCGCGAAGTAGTGTGACATGGGGTCCAGCCAAAGCGGAAATCGCATACGACATGAATCGACCGTTCACGATTTCATTTATGCCGAAAGTTAGACTAAATGCCCTTCTTTTCTCGATTCTCGTCGGAACTGCCAATTAGTTATTACCCGCCATAAGCCGTTTTCATAATTTGAATAAAATCTTTAAAATTAGGACCAACTTTTTCGAGCGGGTATGGAAATTTAGATGAACAACTAGAACCTACTTATTTAAAAAACCACAAAATTAGTAGAAGTAGCAAACAGCTGAACTGCACGACCTTCGAACGAGAGTGATCAACGAGTGAACCTGAAAGATTGTACATAAAAAGTTTTAATATATGTACACATTTTAAAAAGTAACATTTAGGTATTATTTTAAATAATTAAAGCATTTACTAATCTTTTCTTAAAAATGTATGAATTAAATAAACAAATAAAATTTTTACGGCTTTCACCACGTCGTGTAAAAACCGGGATGTAGACACTAGTAACATCTTAAAATTTCTTTTCGAATTTTTATAGGCTTCATTTATCTATTATCCACTTAACAGACAAGACTATTGAAATATTTAAAAAAATCAACAACGAACGTTTGATATAAAAAAGTGGCCATCAACTTCAACCGAAATAAAAATGGAACAGAAATCCTTAAACATAGCTTTGAAGTAAAATGCCACACGACCATCGTAATAAACCGATCTCACCTGAGAGGGTATAGTTTAGAGAGACGTCTCTTTGTACCTTGATAAGGACTCTGGTTTCATGATTCTGAAACTGTCTTTGAAAACGTGATACATTTCATTATTGGGTTTTGCATATAAATTGCCCTCCAAAAACAAAATATTAGAGGTGTGCAAATACCATTTTTTGGGGATCGAATCGAATATCAAATATTTTTTTCAAAGCACGGCAAATACCAAATCGAATATTTATAACGTCAAATAATTTGGTCGAATATTTTTAGCGCAAAAATTTAGACCAGTTAACTGATCAAATACCAAATAGTATTTCGAATATCAAATTATTTGACGTATTTGGTTTTCAAATAGCCAAATAGTTTGCGTATTTGTCAAAAAAAAGTAATTGAAATCACTGTTCGTTTTACTTGAAAATAGTACAATATTAAACCAAATACAGTATGGCCTAGAACAAAGTTCCCTGGGCGAGCTTGGTAAATCAGTGGGATAATGACGGGACCGTCCTAAAAGATGGTCTTTCAAATTTTAATTGGGATTTTTTAATTATAGGTCCCTGAACCCAATTTTTATTTTTTTTTAATTTTAATAAAAAAGTTTAAGATGCTAGGGATTCAATGGTGCAATTTTTTTTGTCGGAAACAAAGATTCGTGGAGTTATGGAAATTCCCTATGTTTTTGAGCATTGCACCGAGTATTCAAATGTTCCCCGTATTGGCGCCTGACGGCACCGTGCACTCACTTCGCTCGAGCGATGCGGGCGCGTGGCGCCACCCCAACCCCATTCTTGCTATCACGATGGGCCTTCTATAACGCAACCTAGAGGACAGTACCAAGCCTTACGCATCAAGAATTGTCCTACCCGTTATAAAACCAACCAAAACACTAACAATTTCGCTCTAAACATCCTAAAATAAAACCCGCGTTAACAAAACATTTATAAGAAATGTTTTCGTGATTGCAGCATTAATTTCGCCTAAATCAAAGCAAATTTCCAAGCAAGGGGAAAAAGTTGATTAGTTAAATATAAATAATTTTGAACTCGCAATCCAGCGCTCTTCCAACTTGCCCTGAGTAATTTTTAGGAAATAGTGAGCAACTTCAAAATACATTTTTTGCTGTTATTGTATGGAAGAAGTTGACAGTATGGGGTAAAAGGTGTACTCTTTTCGTCCCAAAGCGAGCCTATTATCTCCTTAAGTATTCATTTCCGACAAATAATTTTAACGGCAATAGATTCCTTTCGAAAAATACAATATTATAGCACAATCAAAACAAATATATAGGAGAGGGACCTATTCTTCAAAATAGCCGTAAAACGCGAGGGAGCAGATCTTTTGTTACAAATTAAAAAATTGCATTTATATTAATTTAGTTAACTCAAAACTTATCAACAGAAAAATCCATAAAGTTACTTACTTCAACTTTCCTCCCGGTTTTTACCTCTCCGAGGGGACAAAGTCCCCTAGGAGGGGCTATACAACCACAGTGTCTGTCTGTGGGTCTGGGGTCTGTCTGTCAGGCCTGCGAACGCGTTCGCATTTTCGGTGCAAAGTGTAATCACTGCGTACGCAGTTTCTCGAGATCTGTGCGTTTGCAGTTTCTCGAAGGGTTAGAAAAACCACTGTGTAACGGTGAGCGTTAACAGATTCAATTGCGGTTTGGTTTGGATGGTGTTTTTTCGCTCACCGTTGTGACGGTTTGGTGTATTACGTTTTTGTAATGTTTATGCGTAGGTTGTGAGTGTTGAATTTGTTGTGTTTGTGTTCTGATGGTTGTGCATGTTGAGTCTGTTGCGTTTTTATGTACGTTTTCTCTCCAACTTCTTCTTAATGACTTTGGGACGGACCGAGTGCTGAGTGTATTGCTACCTCTCAACGTCCACCAGTTGTACACGGTATTCGTCTTAATATCAATTGCGATCGCACCGGGCGGGATTTGAACCGGAGACCTCCCGCATGACAGGCGGACGTTCTACCACAGAACCAAAGACACTTGTTACGCCTTATTGAAAATTAGACCTTCAGCTTTATCGGAAGCGTATTTAATAGAGTACGAAATTTTGGTTTAATTGAAAGAGAATTGAAATTGAAATTATTGCATCGAAGAAATTCTAATTTAGCGTTTCTCTATTGATTAAAAGCAAATGCGCCACCCAGGTTTCGAACCCAGACCATTCGGCTTGGCAGTCGAGCGCTCTACCACAGAACCACCGATAGCTGCTTAGGTTCACTGAAATTAAGACACGCATCGTAAGCATAATAGGTAATAAAATCTTTTTTTATTAATGAATTTATGAAGGCCTAATCTGGTTTTTTTACGAATGAAATTTTAAAGGTTAAATCTTGTTTTAGCGCAGTCAGCCGAGATAAGAGGGTTAAAGGGTAGACCATGTGGGTGGTCCACTTTGTTAGTTTTTTGTTATTTATTTACGGGTATTATTAACGACCTATATATAGTTGTGTTAATTCAAAGACGATAATTTAACGTTTATTGCTTTAAGAGCTGGCGGTTAGTCAAGTGGCTCTCTGTGCTTTGTTGATGGTAAGGTTTTTGCTTCTTGTAAATATATTTGGTGTGGATATTTGGATATCTACGATTTCTAACGCAGTCAATGATTTCCTGGGTGTGCGAGTCATTATATGATATTGGAAATTGGACGGCATTGGTCTTTTTCATGCGGTATGTGTCACAACGTCAACTGGAAGTCTACGAGTGTTGAAATAAAATGAGCGTTAAAGATGCGGCAAGTATTTCGTAAGCGAGAAAAATACGATTACCATCTGTAGATATTTCTTTCATTAAAATTTGCTTAGTATTATATTCAACTGATAAACATGTACTGTAAAAAGGGTTAAATTCAATTGTGCATTGTTTTAGTAAGTCTAACTCGCTGTTGTAACTACTTAATTTATAATATTCTGAATAAATTAAACTCGATTGTTTCGTCTCAATTATTTAAATTAAAATTAAAATTGTATACCGGGCAGGGTTTGAACCGAGAATACGTTTTTCGTAAATAACTCTGAATTGCGGAGATATCTTTGGGGGTCGTGTCGAGAAATTAATACCACTAGGGACCATTCTTCCGAGGAGAGGTATATTTTGGCTTGCCAACTTGTTAGTTTTGTTTTGGACTTGGTTTACGTTTTAGACTCAATTTTAGTTTTACTTTGCTATTCTAGAAAATTCCATAACAAAAGAGAACACGCGAGTAATCTGGCCAATAGGCGCTAGAATAAACAGCTTCTGCCTTTCGCTAAGAAGTTTTAATACAAACGGTAAGGATATTGGACGTGCAAGCTACTCTGTATATGGTCCTTGGCGCTGCGGCCTAAAGGGAGGTGCCAGAAATAAGGAATAGTTCGGAAATGTCACTACGCTCTCCTGGGATGGCCTTGAACTTCAACAAATTAGAAAAAGACCAGCGGTTATTCGACCAGTTTGCAAACTATTTGAAAATACCAAATACTTTATCCCTATCTTTTCGAATATTCGACAATTTAATCAAAAAATTCGATTATTCGCGAACTTTTCCAAGCGCTATTCTATTCGACGTATCGAATATTCGATTTGGTATTCGATCGAATTATTTGGTCTGATCAAATGTTTTGCACACCCCTACAAAATATAGACCACGTTTTTACATTAAATCACAGAAAATATTAGACAGAAAACTGTTAAAAATACCCAAAACAATTGACCTGAAACATTTTTTTTATATTTATACATTTGATATTTATATTATATAATTAATTACTCTCCAAATTGAATTTTTTTACCTTATCTACATCGGGTCTCTAGGCCTTGGTCTTTTAGGCTGTTCTCCATAAATATCTTGAAATAATGAAAAAATATTACATGCAATATTGAAATATTAAAATCTAGTTAACTTTGCTGCACCTTTTTCTTATATTTCCAATGAAATTTTACATTTAATTAATTTATTAACAAAATAATTCAACATTTTAAAATGACTGGAAACCATTTCCAGACGTTCGAAACTATAAAAAGTTCCCACTAGCGACATCGCGTATAGGGATCCCGAATTTCCCTTCAATTACCGTATGGTCCAAAAACCGTGTACGAAATTTTAACGAATACGAAGGGACCCCACTCTATACTGTACACTCTCTGATCTCACCCTTCACGGTGATAAGCTGGCGCCATCCCCAGATTGGTGGCTGAAGAATTAATCATTTAGAAATTAGAGTTCTGCAAGATAATGCTTCAGTAGAGAATTTAAAGATGGCGGTAGTGTAGACAGAAATTTTTATCTGCTATACTAGCGAATTTACACTTTTACATTACATTAAGGATCCTAAGTAACCAGGATGAGAACTGTTGGAAAAACACGGCAGAAATATCATAATAGCGCACGCGCAGTTGAGAATTGTTTAACTTTCAAAGTTTTCCAATCCAAGGTCTTTTAGCTTTAGATCGTCTGCTCGTTAGGTTAGGGGTTATTTTTTAGTTGTGTAACAGGTAGGGCTTGAGTATTTAATACTAGCAAAAAAAGTTAAACTTTGAAAGAATGCGAAACATGCCGAGCATATATAATATTTAAAGTGAGTTTTGACTGTTTATAAGAGTAGTAACATTAAGAATAAATTAAAAAAAACTTAAAAATAATTGTTTCGATAAGTTTAATTCTAAGCCTTGGACTTTTTTCATAGACCGTTTGTCATGCAAATAGTGAAAATCTTTCCAAAAAAGGGGAAGAAATTGAAATTGTAGAAGGAAAAGATCTCCATGTACAACTTCCTGAAACTTTTGTGAGGATATTAAAGCTGTGATTATTGATGAGAAACAATTCAAACAAAGGAGAGTGCCCCTACGGAGCCTCCTACAACATCTGCAAAGCAGGTTTAGCTTAAAGTGAAACAAGAATTATATTAAGGGAAGTTATCATAGAGCATAGATCCCACTGTGGGCGCATTTGATTTACCAGAGAGCAAGATAGGAAGACCAGTTGTGATGGAAATTTTAGAACCCCTATCACGGGAGTAAGACCGAGATCGGTACCTGGTGGAAATTTATTAGCAAAGTCTGTTTTTCAGCTGTGCTATACGCTCTTCCTCTTGTAGTTTTCTTACTATTCAATCTTAGTTGCATTTTTAAAAACATTTTGTAGTAGTGTTTTGAGTTTCAAAACTTCATGATCAGCATTAGAATCTATTTCGACTGTTTGTTGTGGCTCATCAATTTCAATATTATTTTTTTGCTTGTCCAGCTCTACTGTGTTCTCTATATCAACCATTTGCTCTGTATCACTATTTTCCTAAATGCGCTCTGGCTCAAAGGTGCCAAAAACATATCCTCAACTATTGAGTCTGTTTTTTCTTCATTATCAATGAGAGTAGGCACCACATTTGGAAGTAGTTTATTCCTTATGGAGGAAAGAAGTTTGTATGAGTCAATCACAATGAAATTTTGAATTTACTCAATTTTGGAAAATAAGTACCTTTTATTAACATACATAAAGCATGAATTTCCAAATGAAGGCCACAAAGAATATACTTTTTGTATAATTCTTTAGGTTTCTCTTCAATTATCTCTCATAAAGAACAATTTCTTATCCATCGCAGGTACCTTCAAAATCAAAAGAAATTAGGCGTAACAAAAATGGGTAAAACAAGTTGGTAAACCAAAATATACCTCTCCTCGGAAGAATTGTCCCTAGTGGTATTGATTTCTCGAGATAACCCTTAAAGATATATATCCACAATTTAGAGTTATTTGTTAAAAATGTTATCCCAGTTCTATCCCGCCCGGTATAAAGTTTTAATTATAATTAAATAATTGAGACAAAACGACCAATTTTAATTTATTCAGAATATCATAAGTTAAGTAGTTACAACAGTGAGTTAGACGTACTATAACAATGCACAATTGAATTAAACCCTTTTTACAGTACAAGTTTATCAGTTGAATATAATACGAAGCAAATTTTAATGAAATAAATATCTACAGAGGGTATTATAACGACCGTTCGCTTTTTGGTTTATAATTTTAACGGAATCGGGCCGATTTTAATTAAACGATAATTTATCGAAATTTTGTTAAAAGAATATTGCCTAAGGCCGCGCGATAAATTTACGAGAATAATTTCCCGTCGCCGTTATATCGAAAATTTATTTGATTCGGGATTGCCAGAACTGTAATGTTGTGGGCGAGTGATTAGAAAATAAAATGGCAACCAGAATTATGTAAAATTATAAATGTTTTTTTTTATTCAGAACAGTCCATGGAACGTTCTAGATTTAACTTTCAATAACCCAACAATATATATCCCTTCTACGTAATTGTACAGAACTGGTACTCAAGTGTCTAAGACTAGATTTGTCTTAGTTCATCGTGATTGAAAAATAAACCAAAACACACTTACACTTAAGTAAATATCATAAATTATACTGAGTAATTTTAACTAAATTCAAACTACCTAACTATAAACTGTCTTAATTAACAGCTGAGAGCTGTTCGCTACTAATTACTTCCAATCTACTTAATTAGCCTCACAGGTTGAGTTGATAATTTCAATGGTATAATTAGGTTATTCCAATTCTTAAAAAAATTACAATCAATTTTATCTTACAGCTGACTTGAGTTAGTTCACAATTACTTTAACACTTTCAGTCCTACACACGCACTGTTCATACACTTAAGTCCATTCACTCACGTTCCAAACGCGAAAAACAACTTAACTCTTTTCTTGACCGAAGACCGAACATACTAATTAAAACCGCAAAGTTACCTCATAACGTTTGACCGACCCCGTCCTGTAGTAGTTCGTCTGACAGCCAAGAACGAAGAAAGACTATATCTTCTATATTGACGGCAACCGCCTTGAATACTTTTATTTTGTGTTTTTGTTGACCCGTCAAGATTTGACTAAAGTTCAAAAAATATTTTGAGATAAATTGAAGAAATGGGGTAAAATGGGTATGTGACGAATAAAATAAGCCCTTTAAACAATACTAAAACCGAATACTTAGATTGGGCCCGCGTGTTGCTTTAATATAATTATTTTATTAGTTTCGTATAGAAAAAATTTAAATTTTTTTGAGATGCATATTAGTTTAAAAAACAATTTTAAGCTTAGATATATGAATTTGAGTTTATTGTGAAATTTTTTATATTTAAAGTGCAGATTTAGACTAAATGTCAGTTTTGAAATGGAAAATTATCAAAAATTAAATATGAGTGCAATTCGTGGAAACATTCATCAGGGGCCCAGAAACGACGAAAGATAAATATGCTACAAAATTTGGAAGAAAGGGCAAAAGGTACAATTTAAGAAATATTTCTAGTCATCGGAAAAGCAGGCAGAGGTTTTTGATGTAGATCAGCTGGAGTCGGAAAGCTCTATGGAAGAGGGAACATCAATCCAGATCGAGGTGGATCTTTCAAAGACTTCAAAACCAGATAATGATATAAATCAGTCAATTGACTTCGGAAATAGTCTTCAAACCAAAATTAGTGATTTAAATGAGTCAATTGACTTCGGAAATAGTCTTCAAACCAAAATTGTTCCTATACCCTCTAAGTCTACTAATGAAAATTATGAAAATCCAGAGAATATGTCACAATTAGGAAATGCTACCTTGCCGAAGTCAACGTTAATATCAGATATTAGCTTGGACAAAGATAGTGTTCCTGAGCAGCCGAAATTAGACTCATTCCCAAAATCAAAGATTGGTGGGCGTACTCGAAGTTTTAGCGTTTGTTCGTACAAAAATATTCAAAGATCGAGTATTCAGTATTAAGTGACAAAATATTCTGTTTCTGTTGCCGGCATTTTTCGGGATCAAAAGAGGGTATGTTTACATGTGGTTATTCTGATTGAAAAAACGCGAGCAAAATTTGGTCAAGCATTTTGATTCGGAAACATCTAGTCATCAAATAGCTTTTGGAAAGTACTTTACCTATCTTCAATCGAAAACATTTCGAGACCAAGAAAATGGAACCCCGCCATCATTCCGTATATAAAAGCTAAATCTCCTACCACTCACGAGGCGTGGAAAGAAAATTTAGTTCTCCCATCACAAATAAATCTTTTTAATTACTCTAAAGATTTAAGTGCAAAAAGTCGTTTCAATGAAGACGTGTTGAAAGAAATGAGAGAAAAAGTAAACATGTCTTAACCGGACATCAACATTATGTATCGTTAATATTAGATGAAATACATACAAAAGAAGACTTATTGGTTTTTGTAATTTAAATGATTACCGCAACACTTTTCATAAAGCAGCATGAAAATTAAACGGATTATCTAATGGTAAACCGACTTTGGCCAACAAGGTTTTACAGTTAATGGTAAGAGGGATAACGACCAATTTTAAATAGCCGTTTGCCTATTTTCCTGTGGCAAAGTTATCCGCAGATGATCTGCATTCAATAGTGAGCGAAGCAATTGAACACCTTTCTGGCGCTGGATTTAAAATATTAACGGTGGTGTGAGATAATGCCGGTGTTAATCAAAAAATGATTAAACTGTTTACGGAAAGTGAAAGGGTGAAAAATGGAGATAAAGTTGGATACCGAAGTGTCAATTACTTAAATGATTGTGAACCAATTTTCTTTATTTCCGATGTCAGTAGTATAGTACCCTATTCCTAGCCAAGCGGGGGCGTGGCTACCGCGTCCCCAGCTGCGTGACGGGGGGGGGAATGAAGCGGGGAATCGCGATTCCGCCCCCCCCTCGGGCGCGTGACCTGAATAATTAACATGTGTTTAGGATCAACAAGTAGTTATATTATATGTTTGAATATTAATTTTTGGCGGGAAAGTGTAAGCGTCGATCAACAAGTGGTTAAACTCTTTAGGTTTATTAATATACACTTGACATGATTTTGGCGGGGAAACGGGTATAGTTTGTACTCTATAGGTCTATTACATGTTTGTATCTTTATAATTAACCGTTAGGGTTCATGACCTGGTAGCTATATGGTTGTTAAAGCTTTGGCGCGAATTTAACATGTGTTTCGGTTAGAAAAGCGCGGGAAATTGTAAGCGTCTATCCGAACAAGTGATCTCTTTTAGTGGATGTTATATGGTTGAGCTTTTAGCATTTTGGCGAGAAAATTATTTAACATGTTCTGAAGACGGTTAGGAAGCGTCTTAAGTAATCTTAAGAAGTAAATATTAATAAGTTTTATAAGCTGTGTTTTAACGTTAGGAAGCGCGGTAAAAATGATTCACTTTTAATGATGAACATAACGGGATAAAGCTTGTATCGTGTTATAACCTGTCATTCGTGGTCATCTTTATAGTGTCCCACCAGGGGTGTCTCATTGGGTAACAAGTTGTCCCTATATGGTTCGTTAATGATTATAGCAGCGTCACGTGACACGCACCATCTTATTTACGGTAATTGAAATGGGTCTTCCATAAAGATTGCTGGTGAAAGTTTAACATTTGTCAATGCTTCACCACTAGACTGGTATCTTTGGATTCGGGTAGAAGTTCCAAATATAAGTCACCCCTAATACGGGCACCTTTTTAACGGTTTTTAGGTTATTAATCTTTATGCACATAAAAAGTATAGACTCTTAAACGCGCCTTCCCGAAGCGCGGTAAAAATGATTCATATTTACAACACATAACGGGGTAAAGTTTGTAGGCTGGTCTCTCTTTTAACGGTTGTTAGTCATTTTTGGCTGGAAAATTCATGTGTTTTGGCCACCATCTTTAATGATTCATATTTAAACGGGTTCTGTGTATTGAAAAGGGTGTCCATGTCTGTTATTTTTAGGAAATTTGCCATATTTACTTTAGATCAAGTTTGTGTTTAACAAGTTGTCCCTAAAGGATTTATATATATATATATTAACATAAAACGTCACATTAAAAGTCGGTAGATGGCTTGGGCCTAGCTTATGACATTGTAAATGCATCAAAAACTATATATTACCGTCACTTAACCTTTAAAAACGACGCGCGGGAAAGTTTGTGAAGTAATTAGGGAGTGGATATTTCAAGTTTTTTAAACATAGTCAATACGTTAATAACGGGGTAAAGAAATTTGATAGGGGTTAAATCAACAAGTGGTCTTAAAAAGGAAATATTAATCAGTTTTATAAGCTGTGTTTTATTAACCGTTAGGAAGCCCGATAAAAATGACAAAGGCTTAATATAAGTTTGTAACTCTTTTAGCGGTTATTATATGAACTCTTAGTAATTTGTAAAATTCACGTGATTTGGCCGCCATCTTTAATGTTGCATATTCAAACGGGTAGGGTGGCCATCTTTGTTATTGTTTTAGGAAATTTACCATATTTACGTCAATTTTTTAACGCTTTTTAAACAAGTTGTTCCTAACGGATTTTTATATCGTTACGTACCTAGATGACTTGAACTTGATTATTATGACATATGTATCATATATTACCGTCACGTAACTTTTAATAACGACGCAAGGGAAAGCTTTCTAATTTATATTGAATACATTGCCACTATACGAAATATTTACATAAATTAAACAAGGTCGGTTCGCGCTCGTGAAATTTAAATAAACGTAATAAGTAATTACATTGGTATAATAACAAACAAACCGGGTTTTAGTTCTGTAACAATTAATCTAGTTTACATCTAAAAAAAAACCAACTTATACCGTTGCTTATTTGAATAAAATTGATAATAAAACTTTTTACAAAACTCAAAAATGAATAATACAATGTTATAAAATAATTTTCAGCTCTGAACCTGAAATTAAATGTGTTTGTCAAATTGTTATCACTTTTCTAAATTATCTTACATCCTTCTATGTTTAAAATAAAAACTCTGATTTAAATTTAAGACTTTATTTATATTTTACAACATTTGTTGTTGACACAAAGGAACTATCGTTAATAACATTTAACACGCTATCAATAAAAACCACTAACTCGTCTATCGCCTTTAATAATCCAGTTTTTGGGGGTCGTTCCAAATGCATTTCGTGAGAATTATGCTCTTTTTGAAAATATCTCATTCTTTGTGCAATCAAATCCATTTCAAGTTGACGATTCATTTTTTTTCAATTCTTTATTTATATGTTTAATCAGTTCATAGTCCTTGTTTTCTTTATAAGTCATTATTCCACAACAAAAACAAAGCGAAACTAGTTTGTATAAAACGCGATGTGGTTAGTTCAGTACCGGTCGAACACAAAGGAATCTAATTACCGCTAACTATCTCTCTACGCCGTTAGCGCTCCTCTGATTACCGCGAACTATCACTCTCTCCACGGCGTTAGCGCTCCTTTAAAGGAATGCTTTTCTCCGCGTTTATCTCCATTTTTAACGCTGTGATTTATTTAGAACAGGTGTTGAGCGGAGAATCCCCCGTTGCTATGGTGACCTCGGCGCGACGTTTATTTGAGTATCAACAAACTTAGCAAGTAACCTCGCATGGTTTAAATGTTCTCCACTTAAATATACGTCGCTATCTATGGATATTTTCATTCGGATACATGATTACCTGATATGAAAACTGTACAAGTTTCAATTTTGGTTAAGTTGTCCCAAACAGGGGAAACCATTTTCGTGTAAAGTTAATCTAACAATGCCTCACGTACATAAATCGTTTAAATTGTTTTATATTACCGTACCATCGGTCTGGTCTAATAAGAAATCGAACATGTTTTGTTCGCGAAAGATAAGGAGAATGAGATTAAGAAACTATCATTTTTAATATTACCACTTCTATAATAAACTAAGGTAGTGCTTTGGGGTCCATACCGTTACTTAAACAAGTCGCTCCTATATGAACTTTTAAACGGTTATTCGTGTTAAACGTGTACATTGCATAAAACATTTACGACAACATATAACCAGTCGAACATGTCTGCGATTCTTTATAATTTTGCGTTAGTTTATCAATAATATCGTGTATATAAATTATAGTATTAAGAACTATACTTGTATTGACCCGTTATAAATGTCGTAAAAATCTTTAATATTTAAATCTATCGTTAACTAGCTGTATATTATTCCGTGTTTACCAAGCGGCACGAGGAATGTTTACGTAGCGGTTTAATAGACTTTAACATGTACGGTCCGTTAATTTTCGTAAGTGGTAGCGAAATTATGGGAGGGGCCACTACGTGAAAGAACGCTCATTCAATTTGTGAACCTTTAAAATGATTAATAGTTTTATTAAATGGGTAACAGATATGGGCTTATAGTAATATTTACAGATTCTATTTAGATTTTAGAGTGGCATTAACATTTCTCACCACCAGGGGTAAATTGAACTCTTATAAACGTTCGTTGTTTATTAAAGGACATTATAGTATTGCCATTTCCCACCACAAGGGGTAAATTGAACTCTTATAAACGTAACAAATAACGAACGTTACTTAATTCGTTGACCGAGGGTATTAAAGAGCATTATAGTTTCACCACCAGGGGTAAATTAAGAACTTAGTGGCAGCACACACTACCCTGATTGTAACGACTGTATTATTAATGTAAGCAATGTTTAAATACTTGACCAACGAATGTTCCTGTATGTTAGTTTAATGTTGATATTTCGGTTAATAATGCAGTAAAAAAGCTAAGCCTAACAAATACGTTGTCGTAAAAACTCGGACCAAAGCTATAACTTGTTTTTCTGTTATAATATCCCGCGTATTAATTTGGTAATAATAATGATTAAACGTATTTTATAGCGTCATATGAAATAACTTACTAGCAGGTGTTTTCGGTAATGAGTGTGGCGGCTGAAAGGGCAATTTTGGACTTTTTGGTTTTTAAGTTACCGCTAGGTGACGCCAGTTACAATTTACCGCTAGGTGACGACAGTGGCCGCTGCGTGACGCAGGTTACATTTTACGCGAGCTAAATTTTTAACCAGCTTTAAATACGTAAAAATGCACTTTGAAAGAAAAAGAATAGAGAGTTTCAACTCAAATTTTTCGGCAACCTTTTTAAATGTAAACGAGTTGGCAAACGCCGGCTTTTTTTACGTTGGGAATAAAAATATTGTCATGTGTTTCTGCTGTGATGGTTTGGTTAACGATTGGAAAGAGGGGAATGTACCCTTACTAATTCACATCCAACGGTTCCCGAAATGCAAATTTGTTCAGGATGAAACTACGGATAACATTCCCGTGCTACGCGAAACGAACGATTTTTGGAATTTAGGACCTATGCGATCTGAATTTCTAAGATTACAGTCGTTTAAGGATTTCCCGATTGATTACATAGACGTGAGAGATTTAGCACAAGCAGGTCTCTTCTACACGTATAACAAAGATTGTGTCAAATGCTTCTGTTGTGCTGGAGAGCTATTATTTTGGGACAAGAACGATATTCCGATGGAAGAGCACGCTAAATATTACCCGAGATGTAAATTCGTTTTAAACCAGAACTGCGGTAATATACCATACGAGTATGATTCAAACCAAGCGCCCTATTCAAGCACTAACGAGAAGGCTCTGGTCTATAGCTTAATTACTCATGTCATTGAAACTCTAGATCGGAAGAAATCTAGACCACTTTGTAGCATTTTATAATTTTAAACCAGAAACAATGAGTATTAAAATGTAGACGTTAAATCAATAAAACTTTGTGAGCGAGTGTCTTTCCCCTCGTTTTCAACATATTAAAACTGATATACGAAAAGACTATTCTGAACGCGTTGGTAAGGAAATTTTAAATGATGTACAATTAAAATAAGCTATTTTCTGGCGCTACGCATCGTCGCTAGTAGTGCCTGTCCTAAGGAGGCTTTTTTGAAAATATACTGAAACTATTATTATCATGGTTCCTCGTGTATATAATTTGCTAGTGTACACTAATTTTTCGTATGGTATAATAACAAAGAACACATTTACTAATAAAAAATTTATTTGTAAACTGTTTTTCAAATATATTACATCATTTAAACAATGATCAATCAAATCCCTTACGTCAAAAGGACAATAACCTATAAATTGTTCCAAAAAATCTTTTTCCACTTGGTGATCCTGAGAAATACGAAAGGCGGCGTAAATTTCTATAAAGTCACAAGGAATTTGTCGCTTCTGTAATGGTTTATAAACCGCTTGAAATTTCGAAAAATTGTCGACCAAAACACTAAACATTAAGTCTATAACCGGTGCGCTTTGTTTTAACAGACTTAACTGTTCATCTATAAACACTTTAATTTCATTTAAAGCCAGAACTTGCGCTCTACTAAGTGATAGACTGGCTGATAAGTTTATTTCGTATTCCAAATATTTTTGAGTAAACGGCATTAAATTCCATGAAAATCTTCCTCCCGAACAAGAAACTTCGAAATTATGTTCAAAAGTACAATCGGAATAAGGTTCGACGGTCGGAATTGGCAGATAAATCTTTTTTATTGTTGTTGAGTTTAGATTTTCAATGACTGAAGACCATTCTTTTGTAAGGGCGTCCCATGTTTCTAAGGAAATGTCCGTACTTTGGGCTCCATTAGAAATATAAATACCTGGCTCTTTGTTAAATATTGATACGGTCACTACCAATTGAGTAGGTGAATGTAACGTCAGAGAAACTAAAATAAAATACGTGTTAAATAAAATTAAAGTTTAAAAAAAAAGTTTTAACGTACCCTTTTTAAAGGACATTGTATGAATAATCCACTTTTTGTTATCGAATCAATTCAACTGTAAAATTTTGTCCTTGTATAAAACGTGCAGGAATTTTTTAATAGCTCGCGGTTTAGCTTCCTCGGCAAAAAAAAACTTTCTCTTTCAGCGAAACTCTCTCTCTCTCTCTCTCTGCGCTTTTCGGGGCACCTCGGTGAATCGCTCTCTCTCTCCACGGCGGTGTGGCGCGCGTTTTTCTCTCACGCCGAGATAACCAGCTGGTGAAACTCCGCCTGAATGAGGGAGGCGTGTAAATTTATACCAAACGCTTTTGGGCCAAGTCCTCCTGCAAATTTTTTTAAATAATTACACATTTAAAATTTAGTGATACGTAACAATAAGTTTACCTCTTTTGATCAGTGTGTTGCTTTATTTTAATGCAACCTATTATACATTTTCTTTATACATTTTTTATACAATTTTTATACAATTTGTTTTACAAAACGTGTTATAAGATAATTTTTAACTCGGAACCTAGAAATGGAAAATGGTATTAGAATTGTAATTATTTTTTCGGAACCTAATGTTTTACCTCCTTCTACGACGATAGTGATTCCCGGAGCTGTAATTAATATTTAAAATTAAAAATGAGAAACATGATAGTTTTGTTTTATAATTACCATTTCGAAGATCAAGCTCCCTAGGTTTGTTCGCTGGAGGTTCCGGGTTTTTCGGAGATGTGGCTGGTGGCGATTCGGTCGGGTCGTCCTGTTTCTCGGGATATATTTCTAGGGGATTACCCTCTATACTTTTTACATATGCGGCCACTTGCCTCGCCTTTTCATAGGCGCACACATTTCTGTAAAATAAGAAATACTATATATTTTCCTCGACAAAAGATGGTGGTCATTGATTCATACC
Organism: Leiobunum rupestre; assembly: GCF_980474605.1. Classification (NCBI taxonomy): domain Eukaryota; kingdom Metazoa; phylum Arthropoda; class Arachnida; order Opiliones; family Sclerosomatidae; genus Leiobunum; species Leiobunum rupestre. Next base: position 10,324,995 of record NC_143390.1, read on the forward strand.
GCGTATGGTCGTTGTTAAAATGGTGGTGAAATTCTCCCGGCTCTAGCTCTAATTCGGGGAAATTAGGACACTCGAATCTCGTGGCCACAATTATTCGATCTAAGTCGATAAAGTTTCCCAGGTACTCTTTCGTTTGCCTTTCTTTGACAATAACGTATTCGGCCAGTCGCGTTATATTTAAAACATGGCGATCGACGGCCTCGATATCGTATTGTCCCTGAGCCCTGGGAAGCTTATTGACATGGTTGCTAATCGCGTTCATTTTGTGGTTTGTATCCCCCGAAAAATTTTGAGCAGCCGGTGTTCGAAAAACAATGAGGTCTTCGCGACCATCCGAAGTTTTGTATCCAATCTGTAAGATTTATATGGAACTTTAAATATAATAATAATAATCAACTAGGCTAATACCCAAGGCACCACCCTAGGCCGAAGTCATCAAACGACTTTTGAAGCCATTCATTTAGGTGGCCGGGTTACACGCCCTGCCAACAGCTCCCTACACTAACTATTACAATAAATACTATAGTAATTACTATATAAAACTTTAAAAAATTACCTCTTTTACTAAAAATCGTTTTGATGACGTATATTTATTTTTAGGCCAAATCATGGCAAAAAGAATGTGTACGGCTACAAACGATTCCCTAGAAGAAATAACTAAGTATTTGTAACATAAAAAAACACCTATAGAAACTTACATTTTTGTTACTCCGGGAAGGCTCACTTGGGTCAGGATTCCTAGATTCGGGCGACTTAAGGATATATATATACTACCTAAAACCCCCTAGGGGGACGCGTTGGTTTTAAGAATAATGTGCAGGTGGTTAATTTTATTAAGCTAACGTAACTGAAAGTGTAAATGTAACTACTCTGACATTTTATAACCCCTAGCGGGACGCGTTGGAAACTCTAGCAGCTGTTTCTATTTCGTTGCAAACCATTTTGTTTTAATTTTCGTAATGTGTTTTAATGTGCAGGTGGTTAATTTTATTAATCTAACGTAACTAAAGATGGCGGCGTTATCCAAGCATCCTAGCAATTACCAAACTCGGGATCACACTTTCAAATAAAAATGGATATTTTCCTATCGCCGTCGCTATGAAAGTACCTAATTCGTCGCCTTTAAGTACCCAGTATTTCCAAAAGCATTTCGTGACTCCATTGGAAAATCCATTTCGAGATTTAGTTTCAGTTTTTTCAATTCTGTAGGATCCTTCAGCTTTCAACTTTTTTTCAACAGATCACGTGATATAAACTACGTCACAAGTCGTGAAATAATTTTCATAGATGCGTTGTTGTTTTCATAAGCCAGCCGCTATGGGAAAGAGAAAGATGTCTCTGCTTAGAGTACCAAAGAAATGCTGGATATGTGAGGAACGATACCAGTCCGTGAGAGGTTTCAAACATCATTTAATGACTCATTTATCTTGTAATAAAATAAAAGAAGAATCGGATCTGGCGTGTGATTGTGAGGCGAGTGAATCTCTCCATTATACCGAGCAAGAGGAAATGTCAGATGATAAAATTATCGATTATCTTAACGAACTTATTGTGGCATGTAAAAAGCGCGATGAAAGAATTGAATCATACGAGTCAACAAAAACTACATCTAACGTTGTTTTCCCCGCCGAATTCAAATTGACGACTGAAAAGCAAATGGATGCTCTGATTTATTTTCAAGAATATTGTAAAACTAATCAAATTCCTAATATTAAAACCGTTGTAAAGAAATTGTGAATAAACGTTCTTTCTATTGAATTCATTGTTATTTTTAATAACATTTTAAAGGGACGGAAAAGTAATTTTTAATTAAAGTAAACTAACAATGATTTTTTAGAACACTTACAGTTTAACACTTAAAATTTAATGTAAAGGCGGTATTAAAAACTCGGATACATATTTTTTTTACATTGATACTTTATTATAATATTTTTCGTTACACTTTGAAATTAAAAATATGTTTACGACTTTTGTAATATTGTTACATTTCCAACTTGGCATCCTCGAATAAATGGACACAATGGAATTGAACGACAATGAACTATTAACAGTATGTCTTCATCTTTCCATTCCTCAACCACCATTCCACAAAAAGGGCATTTAACACTCGAGTCGTTCTTGAGCGAATAAAATCCCCAGGCGGCCAACTCTTCGGTTCCATATTTAACCCAGTTTTTAAAACTTAATAATCTTTCTTGTTCCGAAAACATTTTTAAAGACTCGTACGAATGCTCCTTTCGTATCGTAGGAAGGACACTTTCAAGTTCTATTCTCGCTGCTATATATTCCGCTTGAAGTTTTCATTTCTTTTTTTTTTCAATATATTTATACTTTTTAATAGTCCCGTACACGGTTCGTTATTTTCCTTATCACTCATTATCCAACTGTCGTCCAATTTTGTTCCGTAAAATGAAATATGTAATTCTTGCTTCGTAGGTTTCACCCTAAACTCGTTACCGAAAACACCTGCTAGTAAGTTATTTCCGCCCGTTATTTCATATGACGCTATAAAATACGTTTAATCATTATTATTACCAAATTAATACGCGGGAGATTATAACAGAAAAACAAGTTATAGCTTTGGTCCGAGTTTTTACGACAACGTATTTGTTAGGCTTAGCTTTTTTACTGCATTATTAACCGAAATATCAACATTAAACTAACATACAGGAACATTCGTTGGTCAAGTATTTAAACATTGCTTACATTAATAATACAGTCGTTACAATCAGGGTAGTGTGTGCTGCCACTAAGTTCTTAATTTACCCCTGGTGGTGAAACTATAATGCTCTTTAATACCCTCGGTCAACGAATTAAGTAACGTTCGTTATTTGTTACGTTTATAAGAGTTCAATTTACCCCTTGTGGTGGGAAATGGCAATACTATAATGTCCTTTAATAAACAACGAACGTTTATAAGAGTTCAATTTACCCCTGGTGGTGAGAAATGTTAATGCCACTCTAAAATCTAATAGAATCTGTAAATATTACTATAAGCCCATATCTGCTACCCATTTAATAAAACTATTAATCATTTTAAAGGTTCACAAATTGAATGAGCGTTCTTTCACGTAGTGGCCCCTCCCATAATTTCGCTACCACTTACGAAAATTAACGGACCGTACATGTTAAAGTCTATTAAACCGCTACGTAAACATTCCTCGTGCCGCTTGGTTAACACGGAATAATATACAGCTAGTTAACGATAGATTTAAATATTAAAGATTTTTACGACATTTATAACGGCTCAATACAAGTATAGTTCTTAATACTATAATTTATATACACGATATTATTGATAAACTAACGCAAAATTATAAAGAATCGCAGACATGTTCGACTGGTTATATGTTGTCGTAAATGTTTTATGCAATGTACACGTTTAACACGAATAACCGTTTAAAAGTTCATATAGGAGCGACTTGTTTAAGTAACGGTATGGACCCCAAAGCACTACCTTAGTTTATTATAGAAGTGGTAATATTAAAAATGATAGTTTCTTAATCTCATTCTCCTTATCTTTCGCGAACAAAACATGTTCGATTTCTTATTAGACCAGACCGATGGTACGGTAATATAAAACAATTTAAACGATTTATGTACGTGAGGCATTGTTAGATTAACTTTACACGAAAATGGTTTCCCCTGTTTGGGACAACTTAACCAAAATTGAAACTTGTTCAGTTTTCATATCAGGTAATCATGTATCCGAATGAAAATATCCATAGATAGCGACGTATATTTAAGTGGAGAACATTTAAACCATGCGAGGTTATTTGCTAAGTTTGTTGATACTCAAATAAACGTCGCGCCGAGGTCACCATAGCAACGGGGGATTCTCCGCTCAACACCTGTTCTAAATAAATCACAGCGTTAAAAATGGAGATAAACGCGGAGAAAAGCATTCCTTTAAAGGAGCGCTAACGCCGTGGAGAGAGAGATAGTTCGCGGTAATCAGAGGAGCGCTAACGGCGTAGAGAGATAGTTAGCGGTAATTAGATTCCTTTGTGTTCGACCGGTACTGAACTAACCACATCGCGTTTTATACAAACTAGTTTCGCTTTGTTTTTGTTGTGGAATAATGACTTATAAAGAAAACAAGGACTATGAACTGATTAAACATATAAATAAAGAATAAAATGAATCGTCAACTTGAAATGGATTTGATTGCACAAAGAATGAGATATTTTCAAAAAGAGCATAATTCTCAAGTCGTAAGTGCCGAACAAGTCGAATGGCGTTTTACGGCGAAAGTCAGAAAGAGTAAAACACAAACTCGATAAACTGGATTTATAATAAACATTTAAGTGGTTACACGGATTTGAATTTGATTTTAAAAAAATGATTTTTATTTAACGTAACATTTTTTTCAGTATTAAAATTTAAATGTTTGATAAAAGAAACTATCTACATACTTAAACGATGACTCATTCCGAATAGCCATCGGCCTTCGTTTGGGCGCCCGCATATGTGTCCCGCATTCTTGAAACTGCGGTAGCCAAGTCGATTCCTTTGGAACTCACGGCCTAAGTTGTAAGAAGAGAGCGGGTAGGCTTTCGCGTCATGGTGCGGTGAACGATATTCTTAAACGCGCTTTGGTGTTCGCTGGGGTTCCGGCCATCCTGGAGCCCCCAGGTCTATCGCGTAGGGATGGAAAGCGTCCTGATGGTTTATCCTCGGTTCCCTGGTCTGGTGGTAAATCCCTAGTGGGGGATTTTACCTGTACCGACCCTCTAGCGCCTTCCTATTTGGCCTCTTCTTCTTCAGCCCCTCTCTGGGCCACTTCCCTGGCTGAACAAAAGAAGAAAGCCAAGTACGAAGGCCTAGACAACTGTTACGTGTTTAAAGCCGAAGCAGTCGAAACCCTTGGGTCCTTCGGGCGTGATGGCCTAGCTTTGGTTCACTCCATCAACCGAAGAATTCGCGAAGTCACTGGCAACACGCACTCGGTACAATACCTACTTCATCTTACCCCGGATACTTCAGCCACACAGCGCTGCCGTACCACAATCAGTTCCTTCTTATATTTTATTTAAATATTTACAATTATATATTAATTAATACTTAACTTTTTCATTTGATTTTTAAACGAACAATGCCACCCTTCGATTACCGTTTGTCCTACATACGTCAACTACTAATTGAGGCTTGTCTCCTAAGTAGTTTGATAGATCACGCTTAATCAAATAGGTGACCAGCTTGCTTCCCCTCCCCCCCCCATTGTTGTCCGCGAATGTGTTTTAATTCTGTTGAGAGCATTGTTACTCCTTTCGGATATAGTATAATTGCCACTGCACTGGAATGCGTAAAATAATTATGTAGTATTTTACAAGATCGTCAAAGCCATCTTCCATGGCCATTAAATAATTAAGTGACAAAGTTTTTTATTTAAATTTTGGCTATTCTTATCTGTCCCTTTAACCAGAGGAGATCGGAATGGAACCGGTTGTATGATTAACAATGAGCTAGGACATCGTTTTCGTGAAGAAAATTTCCCGAGTGGAGGTCAGACGTCATTACTACATTGAAAAGGCTAGTGTTTTCTTATAGTCTAGTTTCAATTTTTTATAAAATAATCGATTATTTCGAAGAAAGTGGTTCTCATACGTTCAATTAGGGTACTTACTTCTGTTGCTCCGCTTTAGTAGTGGAATTAATGACGTTTTGTTTTAAGTCTCCTAGTATTACCTTCCATTTGCTTAAACGTACGGGTTAGCTGCTACGAGCCGGTACCCAGGCTGAAACATGGGGGCCCACCAAGAGCAGGGGCCCACGTATCAGAAAGTGGAGGGGAGCGTTGTGGGGTTGAGGGGCCGTAAGAAGTTCGAAGCCTAGGGGCCCTGCCATGGGTTAATCCGGCACTAGCGGTATCGGAATATAGGAGGATTCTGTCAACTTTCAGCTAGGGCTGTGCGAGTACTCGATCATCATCGAGTACCCGACGATTTTTGAGATGAGATACTCAATCAGATAACTCGAATACGAAAATTTTAAATACTCATCGATTATCGAGTATCAGAAATTTGCCTTAATCGGGTACTCGAATACTCGAATAAGCCACCCTGTAAAACCATAGACATATGAAACAGGATAGACCCACGGCGCTGGCTTGGGTGAGCTATTAAAACACGGAGGTGACAGCTAGCAGACTACAGTATTTTGCAATGGGGTGGTGAGCAAAGCGCCATCTATAAGTGGATATAAAATAATATTTAAAAAATCAAGTGGGCGATTTGAATTAGGCGTAAAAGTGTTTTTATTTTGAAAACTTTAGAATAACCTTTTTAAGTACGTAAAAGATTAAAAATGGTTAGAAATTGCGCAATCACTAATTTTCGGAACTATTCAGTTAGTTGCAAAAATTTATAACTTCATAAGTAGGACAAAAGCAATTCGCATAATAAAATTAGATAAATTTTATTTATATACATATAGATATATATGTATCCACAATTAAAAGATTCACTTTTCTTTGTTATCGGTTTCGTACCATGAAAAGATATATTTCCAAATTTAAATTTAAATTTAATTTAATTTTGAGCTTTAATAACACTAAACACCAAGTACTTATCGTAGCTTGGCAGTTGGAGAAAGTCACGTGGGATATGTTTACATTAAGGCGATTTTCTTTTGGATGGTCTGACTGTTCCGGGAACGCTCCGAACCCACTTCCACAATGATTTTTGAGGCGCTCTGGGTGCCGTCGGAGCAGCCCAAACAAAAAATATATTAGTTTCTCACCATGCCGACGATGGCACCTTGATCGCCACCCCAGGGCAAAATAGTGTAATCTGCTAGCAGTCACCTGTTTCATATATTCGGGTAATCGACCACTCGTCGGGTACTAGACAATCATCCAAGCCAGTCACCCGGGTAGAAAAAGGAAAAAATAAATAAAAAAAGCATCACTTTCAATGACCTTGAGTAGTTGGCTGGCTGGATTCGGACATAAATTATGGTTTTGAGAGAGCTCAGAATTATCTCTGCCATGAGTGCCTGAGTAATGTTCTTTAGTTAAGCGTTTCTCTAATTATTTTCATCTATTTTAACTTGTTAGTTGTTACCTAACATCCATTTAAATAGTAATTAGTAGGCTATTTAAAAATTTTCTTAATAACTCGAGTACACGAGTATCCGACCGGGTTTTCTGACTACTTGACTTCTCGAACAAGGAAAATTTTGAAATAATCGAATACTCGACAATTCGACCCGATCAAAATGGTAATGGTCCAATTGCGCAGTTTTCATTTGCGCAGTTCCCATTAGCGCATATGCAATTGCGCGGTTTTCCATTTGCGTGAGTTTCACTTGCGCAGTTTATCATTTCCACAGTTTTCCATTTGCGCGTTTTCCACTTGCGCAGATATATTACATTTGCGGTTCCTCATGACTTAAGTAATATATATTAAGCCTTTTTTCCTTGGGAAAAGGTATTTCGTCTCATAACTTTGTATAGCATCCAGCTGAACTGCTAGTGTATGTTTTATGTTCGGTCGTGCGCTGTAAATACCAATAATTTTAATGTTTTTCTACGGTTAAATATTGTTCGGTGAACTATTCTCTAGGGTATATATATATTTTTTTATTTTAATTTATTGATGAAACATATAGTTATACAGATAATAATTATCGAGGTGTACATCACCCTATTGCCACATAAGCAATGAATTGCTTGTGCGTGGCCGGGTTTTAAATAACAATTGATAATTTACAAAAGTAAAAAATTTTAATTATTAATTACATTTTAGTTTTTGGAGAAAGGGTTAGTTAACAAGAATTCAATTAATTGTCTAGTTTATTTATATAACTCAATAACACCAAGATTAATTATCCATGACAAAACCTTTTTTTTTAAATATAGCTAGTGTTTCACATTTCTTAATATCGTTATCCACCTCCCAACGTTTCTTTGATGCCATGATAAACTCGGACTCGATGACTGTGAAAGGTCACGCCTACCCAATCTCTTCCCTCGACGCCCATCGGGTCACCCTCTTTTTCAGGGGGGCTCCAGCATACGCCGATGCCGCTTCCATTGCCACCAGTTTACGTGAATTTGGCAACGTTATCTCCTGGGAGTTCGTCGCACACCAGGATCATCCTAACGTGACCAACGGGACCAGGAAGATCCTGTTTCTGATGAGCCACCGAATTCAGAATATCATCGAAGGCTCGAATAAGGCTAGGTGGACCATCACTTACGCCGGTGTCGAGTCTCTCTGTTTCAAATGCCGCAAGTCGGATCACGTTGCCTCTGCATGCATGGAACGTGACCCCCGTTCTACTCGCTCTGGTTCAAATGAGGATGGTGCTGTCGGCGCACGTCAAGAGCCTGTGATAATTGATCGTGTTCCTCCTTCGGCGTCAGTTTCGCAACCAGATCCCTCCGCTTATTGTTACCCTGGCTGCTTCAAGCTCTACCCGTCGGGAAGATGACGCCGTCTACTCTGTTGGCGACGCTGAGATGGCGGGTGTCCCAGAGACTATGCAATTGCCCCCAGTCTTTCTTCCACCAAGCTTTCAACCGGAGACGTCTCATCTAGTTGATAAACCAAACTACAGTTCAGTCACCCTTACACCACCTCGTACTGAGGAACGTTCATCTCCCTCTACGCAGTCAACGGGGCTTATCAAGCTCAAGCTCACGCCGCGAAAGAAGCTGAAGAGTAATGCAACGAACTGATGACGGTACGTCTTCGAGTCGGAACTTTTAACGTTAACGGTCTTCGCTTAGCACGGAAGTTGGAACGCGTTGCGGCTTGGTTTCGGTCCTCGAAGATAGATGTACTCTGTCTTTAAGAAACTCATTTACTTTTGGTTTTCGATCGCCGCCGTGTTATGACTTCCTTTTTAACGTCACGGGTGTACATGAGCGCGGGCTCATCTTATTACGTGGTCGGGTCGTGGCATACAATCACGAATTGATCGCGTGTACGTCTCGCGCTACCTTTCCGATGCACTTCTCTCCGCTTCGGTCGACTTCCTTGGAACACCTTACGATAGGGTGTCAGACCAGTTGGCCTTGGTCATATCGCTTCGTTCTTTCGCGTCCATGACTCGAGGCCATGGCGTGTGGAGACTGAATGAATCGTTGCTCCGGGACGTCAGCATACAAGACCATGCACGTGCGTCCTTACTTGATCCGGTTTCGCGATGGCTTTCCTTCAAACGTTTTGCAGCTTCGTTTTTTCGAGCTGAAGGTCGAACGCGGGCACACGCTTCTCGAGTCGAAGTTTCGTTTCTTCGACGAACTATCGCCCTGGTTCTCCGTTCGCCCATTCTAAATTCAGAGTTTTTGCGGCAGGTCCACGATTTGCAGTCAGCCATCGAGTCGCGGCAATTGTCATCGTACCGTCACGTCGTCCGATGTCACCCTCGATGGTGAAACCCAATACACCGCGGCATTCTATCTTCGAATTAAGGCCGACCGCTTATCCACGGAATTTCCATCGGACTCGCCAAAAGACACTTTGCGTTGTTTCACTTCCGCTCATCTTCGTCTGCCGGATATTTGGTGTAGCTGGACATGAGCAAAGCCTTTGACCAGGACGAGTTAATGTTTCACGTCCTCAATAGGTACGGTTTCCCGGTTGAATTTACTGCAATGATTCGTCTCTTATATGCCTTTCCCACCAGTCGTGCTAGCGTCAATGGTTAGCTAACTGACCCTTTTCCCGTTTCAAATGGTGTTCGCCAGGGATGTCTGCTGTCGCCAGCCTTGTTAATCGTGACTCTCGAGATGATCCCTCTCCTCGTCGGCTGTGATACGTCCGCTCTCGCTTCCCGCTTCGGTCTCTACTTCATCGGTCTCGCATTTTTATGACTGTTCGCTTATCTTAGCGGACACTGACCCTGTCGTCGGTGCTTTTGCTCTAATGCAGGAGTACTGTGCCAGAACCGGAGCGTTGCTCAATGCTGCCAAGATTAAGATCCTCCGTTTGGGTCGAATCGATTATCTGACGTGGCCAACAACATTACCTCCGCTCTGGACGTTAGAGGTGAAGATTATCGGTGTCTGGTTTAGCGCTTCTGATCCATCGCTCGCTAATGAGGAAGGTTGTAGCCAAGCGGTTTTGGCATTTCTGTCGCCGGTTGGTTCCGTGCCGCTCTCGATGCACAGTCGGGCAAAGCTCTTGGTCACCATGCTCTATCCGAAGTTGACGTTCTTCGCCGGGCTAATCGAGTTCTCGTTGCCGTTCCTGATTTGGCTCGCTCAGACTTGTCACGCCTACCTATGGTTTGGGAAAACCGAATGGGTATCGCGCCGTACGGTGTCTCTTCCGGATTCATAAGGACGTCCCGAACTGTCGGACATTGCTACAATGTTGCGTTCACTTTCAGTCGTGCGCTCCTTACACGCTCTGTTCGTTTGTGGTCATTCCGTCTCCGCGTTCCTTCGCTATCTGCTTTCGACCAGTACTCGCACTTTGTTCGCTCTTCCGTGATCCAATTCCGAACCTCATTTGGTCCGATACCTTGGTCGACGATCCTCCACTCATGGGTCTACGATAAGCTGCTTGAGCCTCACACGCTGCGGGTCATCATGTCCTCTCCTACGGTCAACTGGTGTGCTCGTTTCCCGGGAGCGTCGGACCTCAGTTCGATCTTAATTGGCGGTAGGCCCACAACGTCCTGATAACTCGCGATTTTTTATATCAACACGGTATGGCGCGGTCGTCGGATCGTCTTTTTGCAACCCACCTGTTTATTCATTGCCGCCACAGTTGTCAAATCATCGGACCTCCTCTTCCTCTCCATTGACACGGTTCTTCGTGGCATGCCAATTCCTGTTCCAGCTCGCCTCCGGTATGCTTTCGAAGTTGTCTTCGAGGAGATGCACTACCCGCAACCGATTTATTTTTGACCGTACTCTCGGCGCTTCGGTGGTGGTGTGGGAGCGGATTCGTTATCATCTCCACCATCTCAACCACCTGGACTTACTTCGCTTCACTCGTCCACTGTTCCTGTCTCGTTGGTGTGATCCCGTTCGGCCGCTGGTGTCCTGCGTCGATGACCTTGATTTTGTTTTGAATTTTAAATTTTTTTAGCTTTGTTTTTGGCCGCTGAGGCTATATGTAATGCTTTTTTCGTTTTCCCAAATAAACAATTTTAGTATCTGCTACGCTGTAAATACGTTTCTCGATTTGAAGGGCTGTGCGACTCAAACAGTTCAGACCTTCTAACACCTAAGCTTGCTCCTGTAGCTTCGCAAATAGCAACGGTTTACGTTAAAACGACTTTAGAGAATTTGAAACACCTAACACTTCAACTCAAGCCACAATTTCAGTCAAGTTGCTTAAGCTAATTATTTCGAAATATACCCACGACACTCAGCGGGTTTCTCGGGTAATCCGTTATCAACCATACTCTGCAATGCTATAACTATGGAATCAAACCAATTTCTATAAAATCTTAGAGCTTATTACCATAGGTAACCCATTGAATTGGGAATAATACTGCTAGAATTACAAATACGATTTCGGTTGCCATGGTTACGCGGTACCTGTTCTGAGAAGACTGTACGAAATTCATCTTTATAATTAGGCAGTAGCGCCATCTATATTTTGAGACTTATACAGGGAGTCCACTAAAAAATGAACCAGGGCGAATATCTCAAAATCTGTTTTAGTTACGAATTTGAAATTTGCATTTCGCATAGAGTGTGCAGGGGGAACCCTACTGTGAAAATTTAGATGACCTTGATCTATGTATTCAAGGTCATCCAAAAACTAACTCGAGAAACGTAAGTGTTACAAAGTTGGTTCCAATTAGAAAGGTGTTCCGCGTGACTTTTTATGTACAAATAGCTTTGAGTTAATCGGATTTGACCAATAGGAAGCCGATAAATGCTAGATGAAAAACAAGATGTGTCGTTAGCGAGGTTCGGGAGCTGATAACTCTAAAGATACTCGGGTTAGAGTACTGAAATTTGCTACACATCCTCATCAGGATTGAGGGTCTTTAGTTTAAAAATTTCCATGACCTTGAACCATGTCTTCAAGGTCATCCAAAAAACAAACGCGAGAACCGTAAGTGTTAGAAAGTTGTGACGGTTACTCATCCCTGTTTAAATTGATTTTTTTCGGGAAAAAAATTTAAACAAAGAAATTTACTGGTTAATATTTCGGAAAATGATTAAAAAACATGTATTATTCGTAAATTTGAGCTTTTTATCGAAAAAAACGTCGTTTTTCCGATTAGGCTTACAAATTTATCAAAAAATTAATCAGATAATACAGAAATATAAATTACTTGATAAAACGTTTTTCGAATAATTTTGAGAGCTTTATCTATTGAATAAAAGTTAACCATCCCCGACCTCTAGAAAGATGGTTCCAATTAGAAAAGTGTTCCACGTCTTCAAGGTCATCCAATTTTACAAACTTGAAAAACTCCCACCATAATAAGTTTGCCTAGCAAATTTCGATGTAACACGAATTGGTTTCGAGTTATGTGCGTTTTCTTTCAATTTTCTTTTTAACGACCTTTGTGATTTTCAAAAACAGTTCCTCGACTTCCTATTGGTTAAATTCGATCGAATCAAAGCTAATTAGACCTACAATGTGACGTGAAACCCTTTTCTTATTGGAACCAACTTTCAAACACTTACGGATCTCGCGTTAGTTTTTGAATGACCTTGAAGACATGGTTCAAGGTCATGGAGATTTTTAAACTAAAGACCCTCAATCCTGATGAGGTTGTGTAGCAAATTTCAGTACTCTAACACGAGTATCTTTAGAGTTATCAGCTCCCGAACCTCGCTTTCGACACGTTATCAACTTAACGACCTTATTGTTTTTCATCTAGCATTTTCGGCTTCCTATTGGTCAAAGCTATTTGTACTTAAAACGTCACGTGGAACACTTTTCTAATTGGAACCAACTTTGTAACACTTACGGTTCTCGAGTTAGTTTTTGGATGACCTTGAAGACATGGTTCAAGGTCATCAACTTGAAAATTTTAAAATCGTAACTAAAACAGATTTTGAGATATTCGCCCTGGTTCATTTTTTAGTGGCCACCCTGTATGATTCGCGCAAAAATTCAATTGCAATATAGTTGCCACCACTAGAGACAGATGCCGCCACGGTTGATCGATATAGTTGAAAAAGTCTCCATATTGAACGAAATTGGTCCCGCGCCAGCCAGATTTAGTTGTGCCTCTATTTAATCCCAACTCAATGAGGTAAACAGGCTCGGGCTCACAAAAAAAAGCGTTAGAAGTAAGCGTGGCCGGACCACCTCCGAATGTTTTCCAGGTGTGCCAGTGATGCCGGAATAAAGCTCGAAAAAACTAATTGCGCTATTTGATAAATAAATTGTGCGACGAAAAATCGGGTTGAGCAACTTGAGAAAATCTAGAGTTTAGAGCTGTCGAGAATTACGAAATTCATGGAATATGTATTTCACTATCAACTGTCTAAGTAAATTCATAGTAAATGTCTTTGATTTCATAATTTCACTAAAAAATAAAAAATCTAATGGATTACGGGAAATAATTGCTCTTTAACGCCTGTGGATTAAAAAGCTACGCGAAGAATATTTGGCGGCTCGTTTTGGCGAGAAGTTACGGTAAACCGGGGTACACGAAGAAAAGTGCTTAGACGAGGCTTAAACTATTATAATAAAAAATTCATAGGACTGCAGTTGGTGATTTATATTCCGTCGTTATGTACCCTATTGTAGTAAAAATACTTGCCATCCCCCTATGATAAAATTAGGCTCGTGCGACTACTTTCAATTAAGTAATATTTCTATTGTTTAAATAGCTAGACTTAAACCCATTTCCAGTCATTGATTTTAGTTTCTCGTTTGACCGTGTGTGTCTTTTATGTAGTCGAAGTAGCCGTACACGGTTCGCCTACTTCTACTATCAAATGGGCTCAAATTTACTTTGCTTAGAGATCGTACATACGGCCAAAAACAGTTTCCACGATGGCACTACTTTGTCTATGGAAATTAAATAAAAAAGTGGCGATGGGAATTTAGTTAGATATATGTTGGGATGGTAATGGGACAACTGCGCAGTTGGCCCATTACCGCATATGCAATTTCGCGGTTTTCCATTTCCGCAGTTTTCCATTAACGCGTTTTTAATTTGCGCATTTTCCATATGCCCAGTTTTCCACTTGCGCAGATAATTTTCATTCGCGCGGCTTTCCAATTGCGCAGATATTATCCATTTGCGCGGTTTTCCATTTACGTAGGTTTTTCAATTCCGTGGCTTCTCAAGACTTAAATATTCTATATTAAGCCTTTTTTACCTTGAAAGAGGTTTTTCTGGCAGATTATTTTTAACACAACTTTGTTTACCATCCAACTGCGCTGCTGGTATACTTTTAATTACCTGTCGCGCTGTAAATACCAATAAATTTTAAATTTTTCTTAGTAGATATATCGTTTGTTGATTTATTCTGTTAGAAATATATCTTCAATCAATAAGCCAGGCTTAGCTTCTCAGAATTTAGGCTAAGATATACGAGTAATATCTGCAACGCTGACGGAATTATTCTGGTTCTCGTTATGAAAACGTTTTCTTTGCTTGTTAAGAACACAGGCTTAGTCAAGACTATTTTTTTACTAGTTTAGCTTATTTTGGCGTAGGTTCAGTTTATTAAAAAAATTTCGTTTTAAAATGTAACAGTCGAAGCAAAAGCCTGCTACACAATATTGCTTAGTGCCTGCCACACAAAATGCCAATTTTTCTAAATGTTTATATTTTAATATAGTGGCTGCAACAAAAAAATACATCTTTTCCAAATACTGAAATTTAATTTTAGTGCCTGCCACAAGAAATACTTAAATGACATTGCGTATTTCTCAGAGTTCAAAAAGGTTATTTAAGTGGTGAAAGTGATGGGTTAGGTTTAAACCTTAATTGTTTAGGTCTCGAACGGGTTTCACAATCACTAAAACCGTCCCCCACAAAATTTTGCTGGTGGCTGGAACCAGTCATTATTCTATTACAGGTTGTTGTTTGACTGGCGATATATTTTCAAGCGACTAATTCAACAAATGATATTTCAACTGAGCAAAACATGAAATTTTTTGGTATTTACAGCGCGACCGGACATTAAACATACACCAGCAGTGCAGCTGAATGGTAAACAAGGTAATGTTAAAAATTATCTGCCAGAAATAACCATTTTGTCAAGGAAAAAAGGCTTAATAATGAATATTTAAGTCATGGAAATCCTCGTAAATGGGAAATCTGCGCCAATGATAAACCGCGCAAACAGAAAACACCTATATGCAACTATTTATAAACAGTATTTTACAGATGCCATTGTTCTAGAAACTACTGTATTACGCATTTCACCCAGAACTATTTATTATCCTGAAAAGTACTTGGCGTGTTTCAAGCGAGTAACATTAGCGACACGGCGAAATCGAGACTTTTCTCAAACAGATTTTATTTACTTCTGTTTGTACATATTTTGGAGTTTCCTCCGCCAAAGATGGGCACTATTATATCTTTTTTGAATCTGATACTTTTCTTGATCGATTTCAGAAATATACCTTATAATCAGTGTTGGGCATTAATCAATTAAATTTTCAATCTATTAATTATTTGACTAAAACATTATTGCAATTAAATTAATTGTAGCTAAGCGATTATTTGCACATTGCAATTAATTTAATTGCAATTAAAATATTTGCAATTAAACCATTAATTGCACGTTGCAATTAATATAATCGAAATTTAACCATTAATTGCCCAACGCAATTAATTTAATTGAAATTAAACCATTAATCGTCCATGGAAATTAAATTAATTGTAATTTAATCACTAATTCCACATTGCAATTAAATTAATAGCAATTAAAATTAGTTGCAATTAAACCATTAATTCCACATTGCAATTAGTTTATTTCGATTGATACCTGTTAATTAACGTTTTGATTGTTTAAAGTATCAATTAAATCTAACAATTAAGTACCATATTTAACTTTACGGATATCAGATGAACACGATTTATATATATTTATGCATATGAAATTGCTCTTAGATATATTGCTTCATTAATAAAATTTAGCACTACTCCTTGGTAGGAAACATTACTTTCATAATATCAAAAGTGACATAATTACGAAAAGTGTGACAATACCTGTATTTTAATATGCTAAAGGTTTAATGAATGCTCGACTCGAGATCGACCACATAAAAGACTATTTATTGTCGCCTTTCTGGATCTTTTTTTAGTCTATGGTAGTATATCGTAGGTAGATGGCGAAAGCATCTCCACAGAATGACGAAAAATACAAAAATACACTAGGTTTGACAAGTGCTACTTACGAGGAGACTACCCGAGGTAATAATCACCGATTTTGTTGAAACTAGGTGGGTATGTAGACCTTATGGTAACATGAAATTTCACCAAGGGAAAAGTTGCAATGGGCATTAGTTTTGCCATGACAACCGAAAATGTTTTTGACACCGCAGTATGTCAATTTTCCCATTGAAAATAACATGGGAATCTGAGAGCTTCTAATACAAAAAAAAATAGATCTAAATTGACAAATGAAATGAATTTTATGATATTTTGATGAATTTTGGTCAATTTGATCAAAATATGTAAAAATTGATCAGAATCGGTAAAAATGGAGAAAAGCGAAATATAAAAATAAAAAGTTGTATTTGCCAACCTATCTCCAAATCGACGGTAATAAATAAATTTTATCAAAATTAATAAAATATAATTTAGTTGTTTGAATTTGATCAAAATTAATAATTTTAATTATAATAATTTTTTTACAGGGGGGATAGGGACCCTTAGAAGTGCTTAGATTCCCATGTTATTTTGAATGGGAAAATATACATACTGCGTTATCAAAAACATTTTCGGTTGCCATGGCGGAACTAATGTCCATTGCAACTTTTCCCTTGGTGAAATTTCATGTTACACTCTCGGAACTAACTGTAAATTTCACAGCGGCAGGGCTGTTTATGAAACAGTACCTAGTTGTTTTTTGCGTATGACAGCACCGTGCTTTTTCAATTACAAGTTGTTACTGTTATTAAGAAATATTTTTCATTGATGTTTTGTAAACAGGAAGTTATGGCTAGGTAAACAGTATTTACACGTTTTCTTTGGAAAACAATATTAATGTTATTAAAACGGTAAAAAAATATAAAATCGGCGGCAATCCTACTGTTTTAAACACAGTAATTTGAGGTTTTCCGAATACAACATCACCATGCCGTTAAATATAATATACTTTGCGTTGACGTCGTTTATGCATTGCAAAAATGTAAATTCGAAAGCACCCTTACTGTTTAAAAAACATTAATATAAGCGTTCCCGATAAAAACATCACCATACCGTATAAGTCAAAGTACTTTAGGTTGCTGAAGTTGGAAATTAAGTTATGATTACATAAACAGCAGTGTTTAACAGAATTGGTCAAAAGATGCAAATAAGGATTATTTCTTATAATGGTTCTATCGCAAACGTTTTAAGTTTCATTTACCAGAAAAGTTACAGAACAGTGGTGTAGTGGGAGTGGGGCAAAGGGCACATGCCCACACCCGAAATGTTTGGTTTTATGAACAAAATATATATTAGTTTTAGTCAAATATAAATGTCAATTCATTCGCTAAAAGTGTGAAAAGTGGAAGGAAATGGAACGTTAAAGAGGGGTAAGAAGGGAAGGTTGATCGCCTTACCCCCGTCGCGTGCGGAGGGCTAGACAAAACGTTTGATTCCATCACGTTGAGTGACGTAAATATTACCGAGCCAATGGAATACCGGGAATTTTCGATATATTTTAATCGGTGGAGCGTACTGGGGGGACCAACGGGTGGATTGAGAGAAACGCTAAAAAAAGTATCGACATAGACATTCTTCCTAGATATAAATCAATACATTCTTGGTTTGGGATACCAAAATCCACTCTCAACCACTTTTAAAAAGTGGCATATCATGAAATAGCCCTATTTTCACAACCACTTGATATTGTCTGCTAACAATTAAGATTTGTTGATGATTTTGTTACTAGTTTACATGTTTGAAATTTCATTAGAAAACCATGGTTGCATGATTCGATTTCACGTGGAATGACCCCATTAATTATGTGACGAATAGAGATCGGATGTATACCAAGAGCGTGTAATCGGGATACTTAAGTATTTTCTGGTAATTCATTGTATATTCCATCGAAGATTGTTTTGGGGTTTATATTTTCTCAAAGGTTACCATGGGCGCCCGGAGGGAGAGGGCAAACGGAAAAGTATCCCTCCACCTTTCATGAGCTATGTCCTGAAGGAAATATTTCCGAGCGAGCGAAGCGGGCGAGTTTACCATAGCAACCATACAAATTTATAACATCCCCCCCCCTCCCGTTGATAAATGTGAGCGGGCGCCACTGTAGATTACAATTCTCATTTATACGGTAATTTAAAAAAATACTAATTTTCGAAATTTGACCTTTAGTAGCATCGACGGCGGAATAGAGGGTGGGTTCAGGGGTACAATGTATTCCCCCTCACACATACACTGATCGTGTTTTCAAGTCTAAACGAACGCTTGTGATGTTTTTTCCGCGATAGTTTGTAGCCCCTTGGAAGAGCGAACCTTACGCCACCACTGTTTAGTAGGTTTTTTGCTCGAGACAGCGGACCGGAAACTATATAGTTTTAACGAAAGTGTATATTTTTCTTTAATAAGTTTGTCTCTTAGGGAAATATTTTACTATAAGCCATTCAAAGATTGACGTCATCACGATTTAAGCGCGTAAAGACAAATACTTTATGAGGCGCACTATCGGAAACCAAGCTCTTTTTCCACTAGCTCTCAGTAAACGTTTTGAATGTGAAGAATAAGAAGTGATACAATTTTGTATATATTATAAACTAACGAAAAGCTCGGTTTTCCATTGTAGTAGAGTCCGGTGGAGGCGGCGGCGGCGTTACCGAGAATTGGACTAGTCGGCGGGGGCGCTAGTGTTTTTCAAGTGGCGGCGGCGGCGTTTATCGGCGTTACCTAAAATTATATTACACCCCAACAGCTATTTTTTAAATATATTCAACAATTCAAAATATTCCCAATTAAAATACGAATAATTATAATAATAATTATAACTTTAGTATAAATTTTTATACTAAAATTATAATTATAACCCTCGGTCACACTTACACCTCGAAACCGCTTTAAAGCGCGTTCACATTGGCCAGAAACTGCTTCAAAGCGATTCGAAGCGCGTTAGAGTTGAACATATGAACGTGATTAAACCTCAGATTCCGAAGCTTGGTAAAGTTTAATAGACAACGTTTTATAATTAAACGTAGCGGAAAAAATCCGGCATCGCGTGCCGGGCTGCCGGCTGCTGTCGGGATTTCAAGTAACTAGAGCCACGTCCATACGTATAGACCTCGAAAGCGCTTCAAATCGCTTAACAGCGGTTTCTGGAATGTGTGAACCAGTGTGTAGCGATTTCGAGGTGTAACTGTGACCGAGGTTTAGGTGACTAGGGTCCTGGAGTCTTAAGCCCCGTTTTCAATTACGATAAATTTCAGGCTTTTCGCTTTTGCTTTTTTAACGCGCTTTTATTTCAAAATAAGCCTAGGGTATATCAAATCCATTTAGATATCAGCTTCTCGTGACAAAAAATCCGATAGAGAAACTTCTTGCGGTTGGTTGTGATGCAAAAGCGTGATTTTTGTTCGGAAAAATCATGATTGAAAATGGGGCTTTACGCAGAGCGAGCAGAGAGAACGCCACGTATACGCGTTTATAGGGTTACCCACTATTCACCAGATCTCAGTCTTTATTTACTCTGCTTTGCTACTGTAGCGCCGCCGTTACGAGAACAGTACATTGATAAAATATATAATTGTTGAAACATTATTATTGTATTTTGTAAGTCATCAAGTTCAATAGAAATTTTAAAAGCAGTCACTTGAGTTTCTTGGGAAGTTGGTATTGGAGTAAAATCGGAAAATGAACGGCGACGCATCAAAAAACTTCGGCGGCGGCGCGGCGCACCGACAAAGAGTCATTTCGGCGGCGGCGCGTCGTAAAATAGTAAAAAAAACCGGAACGGCAGCGTCGGACTCTACATTGTAGTCAGTGATGCCAGATTGAGGGAAATTTTCCATCATCTAGGGAAAATTTTAAACCTTTAAACGGTAAAAAGGGAAAAGAGAAATCTGATCAAGAACTATCTAAATCTAGGGATATTATTATATTCAAAGGTTACATGAAAAATGGCACACCTTCTTTAAATTGACGTATTATGAGAGATAAACTGTGATTTTTGTTAAAATAGAAAATATATTTGTGTATATTTGTCCGTCAACACTCATGTGCAATGAAAAATTAATGTATTTTTAAACTGTAATATTTATACTGGTAAAATTGTTCTTCGTTTTTATTCATTGCGAGATGAAAATAAAAGTATTATTTTCTTTAGGACATTTGTTATTTTTTCTTTTCCAACGTCCCAAGTAATTGTTTTACGCAAATATCATTGATCTTTGTGTTTTGAAAACTAGGGAAACTTTAGTTCAAAAAGGGAAATTTAAAGGTTCGAAAATTAATTTCCATTTTCGCGACCTGGCATCACTGATTGTATTACCACGTGCGGAGAGGATACACACATCTTTATTCAACGGTATATTTTGGTAAATGTATTTTAATTGGTTTTCTTTCATAAATAAAATAAGGCTATTTTTATTAAGGATATACTGATAATAACTAGGAATAGATGTTTAGCAAACTAACTTAAGAGCAACAGGCAAGAAATAATAATTTATTAAAGTCTCGGCTATGTGTATATTAGGCCTAGAGTGATTTTTTTCTCACTGATTTAGGTTTAAGCCCAATAGGGACTAGGCAGCATGACGTCACGCCGTTTCTTTGGCCATGCTGGTATATTTTTTCAATGGAAAAGCACCTACGTCATGTTGCCAATTCCCTATTTTAATAAGATTTATTTAAAGTTTCAACAAAAACACCATAAAAACGTGTATTTAAAAAAAATAATTTAGTTTATATCTTATTTAATATTGTTTATAATATAATACCGAACATCTGGCAAAAAATTATTAAATGTATAAATTTAAAAACTGCGCCCCGGGAGACTGCAAATTTGGAACCCGCAATATAAGCGATACCTGCTTAAATCGCTTATCGAAAAAGGACATTTTTATTTTTTACAGCCCCTGCCAAGCTACGGTCCTGTACATACTTAAAGGGAGGTAACAAAACAAGCTGATGGTTAGAACATACTTCCATTTACAATGCGAGGCTCAACAATAGGTGTTAAAATAAAAAAAACGAAATTAATAAGTATTAATTAGTAAGTACCAATTAAAGTATACTTCCTATCTACTTTAATTAGTCCATGCGTCTAGCGTAAAAACTACCCTACCTGTGAGTTCAGGGAACTACGTAATGGACCCCGTGAAATTGACCAGAATAACGTTATATTTCCGATGATGGTTTCGGGTACCTATAGATCCGCTCTATTCAAATAATTCGAAACAGTGGCGTTGCTTTCTTTAAATACACCTTTATACTACATTTGAATGGTGGTAACTTTACCTGTTGATGGGCTCAAGTGTACTAACAATTCCTTGTGAATTGATTGGCGTGTTATACGGCGCCGTAACTCAATTCTAGCCTTTAGCTATAGCTAAGCTACATAACACTAAATATTTAAATTAACAGTAGCGGTCTTAGCTGCCTAAGAGTCCTGTAGTCCAATCAGTGGCGTTGTAGTATTTTATGGTATTCGCAAAGAAATCCCGTACCTGCGTTCGAGCTGAGTTTGAGCTAAAATCTTGTAACTCGTTAGCGTTCATTAGTGCTAAAAACAATGTTTTGGTTAGTTCTAGCTTTATCAATATGAGTATTTAACACTATTTATGATAGCACTGTTTGTCTCTTTTCATCTCGAGTAAGCCTACTACGGCCGTCACGTTGTCTCCCGCCGCCGTCGCCGTACCAATTCCGTAACGGCACACGGCCAACTTCGATTACTTGTGCGTTCGGCGTTGCGCGCTGGGCGTATTATGAAAGAGAGCCATTCTGACAGAGCTAATGCTCTCTGTTTCTGAAAAGAAAGTCGGGCGGTGCAGTGATAATGGAGTTCTAATTTGTATGATAAGTTAGCCAACTCCTTTGGCTCTTTTTAACATCCCCGTTTTGTTACGTTTTATCATTTACAGCCAGGGACAGCTACTGAAGAAATCGTTCAGATATTTCCACCACATCCATGTCTTGCAGTAGCTGGTAAGATAAATAAGGCCGTGCAGGGGGGGGGGGGGACTCTCCTGGACCCGGCTAAAAGAGCCCACGAGAGACAGAAGCTCTAGACCAAGAAAGGTCAAAGGGGAGGGGGATGCATATCGCGAGGCCCACAAGTAACTTTTTCCCCGGCCCCCAGAAACCTTCTGCAATGCCCTGAAGAAAAGTGAAATCGTTTAAGTGTTTTCTTTTCATAATCATGCTTTTTTATAGGTGAACTTAGAGATGGAAAATTATTCATGTTGTCCATGGATGGATATATTATAAACAATCATTTGTCAGGTGGTGACCTTATCGAAGCTGTTGGCGCGGTTCTTGGGCTTTACTATACAGGGTGTTACGGATAAGAGTACCGAAACTTTCTATATGCATTCTATGGGTCTCTTATGAGTAAAAAATTTCAAATAAACATGGGTCCTAAAGTGCTTCGTTTCAGAGATATGGGCTCCCAAAAAAACTACCCCAAACCCCGGACACAGCCTTAAATCTGGCAAACAATATTCTTCCTTGAACCATATTGTTTTCATTAAAATATCAATTGTTTATTATCCGTGAGGTGAGAAACTTTAATAACAAGTGGCCAAAGTTCATTAATGTCCTTTTAGAAGTAAAATGAGTTTGAAGACCAATACAAGTCATTTTAATTTATTGATACGATTTTAATTATTTAATCTAAAGATACAAATAACATAAAAATTCTAAAGGAATGGTTTTAAAATTGTCAAATATTGTAGCTAATATGGGAAATTGGTCCAGGAACACTTATTGCACGGACGGGCTCAAGAAAAATGGGTTAGAAGCTCAAAAGTTCAACCAGCAGTAGACTGGTGTCAGATCGACTGGCGTTTGAGTCTGTAGATAGACGGCTAAGAGAAATACAAGAAATTTGTATGTTTAAATTAAAATATTTAAATCGTATCAATAAATTAAAATGGCTTGTATTTGTCTTCAAACTCATTTTAACTTCTAAAAATACATTAATGAACTTTTGCCACTTGTTTTTAAAGTTTATCGCCCTACGTATAAAAAACAATTGATAGTTTAATGATAACAATTTGGTTCAAGGAAGAATATTGGTTGCCAGATTTAAGGCTGTGTCCGGTTTATTGGGGTAGTTTTTTGGGAGCCCATATCTCTTTAGGACCCATGTTTATTAGACATGTTTTACTCATAGAGACCCATAGAATGCATGTAGAAAATTTTGGTACTCATGTCCGTAACACCCTGTATGGCCAATATTGAGTACCCTCAGGAATCCCGGTGTACACTAGAATTCTTTCAGATTTATTTTCCCCTCACTTTCATTTCATTTCATTTCATTTCACTGATGTATTTTTATTTTTTTAATGTTATATTAGGTTTGGAGCAAAAATTAATCCAAGAGAGTCGACAAGAGGTCGACGAATTGCGCCAATTAATCAAAAGGTTTTGGCCCTTGTCAATAAAATTTCTAAATACGATTGGTCAAATGAATGGTAACAATTTGTACTTTAATTTGTTTCGTTTTATTTTAATCTGTATTTTTAATAGTGACGTGCAAGATGACGATCGTTTCGAATAAATATCCTGTTTCAATTTATGTTTCATTTTAAATTATAACATTTTTGGGTACACAACTCGTTTTTATTGTGAAACTTATGAGTATAGTCTAAGAAACAGTAATGAGAAGTAAGAATAACAGAATAATGTATTCGGACACAGTGCAGAATGATAAGATAACAGTAAAGGGTAGTTGGGAACAACAGTAAAGGGTAGTTGGGAACAATAGTACAGGGTAGCGGGAACCACAGTACAGGGTAGCGGGAACCACAGTACAGGGTAGCGGGAACCACAGTACAGGGTAGCGGGAACCACAGTACAGGGTAGCGGGAACCACAGTACAGGGTAGTGGGAACCACAGTACAGGGTAGTGGAAACCACAGTACAGGGTAGTGGGAACCACAGTACAGGGTAGTGGGAACCACAGTACAGGGTAGTTGGAACCACAGTACAGGGTAGTGGGAACAACAGTACCGAGTAGTGGGAACAACAGTACAGGGTAGTGGGAACTACAGTACCGAGTAGTGGGAACAACAGTACAGGGTAGTGGGAACTACATTAATGGGTAGTGGGAACCACAGTAATGTGTAGTGGGATCAACAGTAATGGGTAGTGGGAACAACAGTACAGGGTAGTGCGAACAACAATACATGGTAGTGAGAACAACAGCAAAGGGTCGTTGAAAAACAGCAAGGAAATGTGTTAAGCACAGTAAAGATTATTGTAAAAACAGTAAAAAGTAGTCGAAAAACCGGTAAAGTAAGTTTTACAAACAGTAAAAAGTTATAGGAAAAACAGTAAGGAGCGAGGGAAATAACAGTGCGAAGTGGTTTAGCTCACATTAAAAAACAGCAAAGTAGCAATGAGAAGCAGTAGTTAAAAAGGTGCCCAAACGCTACAAAAACAGCTATACTCTTGTTAAATTAACAGTGCGCAATTACTGTTTTTTTAACAGTGAGCTATTACTGTTTTTTTAACAGTGAGCTATTACTGTATTTTTAACAGTGAGCTATTACTGTTTTTTTAACAGTGAGCTATTACTGTTTTTTTAACAGTGCGCTGTTACTGTATTTTTAACAGTGAGCTATTACTGTTTTTTTAACAGTGCGCTATTACTTTTTTTTAACAGTGAGCTATTACTGTTTTTTTAACAGTGCGCTATTACTTTTTTTTAACAGTGTGCTATTACTTTTTTTTTAACAGTGCGCTATTACTGTTTCTTTAACAGTATCTCGCTGGCGTCTACTGCTGCCAGCATGTTACTGTTTTTTTAACAGCAAATTTTTTCTCCGTGTACCATAAGGTCTACATACCCACCTAGTTTCAACAAAATCGGTGATTATCACCTCAGGTAGTCTCCTCGTTAGTTCCTCCGTTCCTCACTACGAGGCGTTATTTGTTGGATTTAACTCCCTTCCCTCCCCAAGGCATACATTCCCTTCTCCCCTCCCAACTTGTATTTCGCTCGTAACATTCATTAAGAAATAGGTCCGTTTGACACACTTTTGGTAATTATGTCAATTTTGATAATATTCATTTTCTTATTATTTTCTTTGTGTGTCGTTCATATTTCTTTAGTTTGTCGAATGTAACTATAAACAAGCAGAAGTTACAAGTCGCGACGTGTTTGTTTGTTTTGTAGGCGGTTGGCACGGCACGCAGTGCAAAGGGTATTTGCCTTTCGCTCCAGATAGGCCAGATTAATTTTAAGGATACCGCACACTCCAATTGGACAACTAGAGCAAAATGGCGCTCAATCAAGCATCATTCTCTCTTCAATACAGCCCAAAAAGATCGCGCCTAGCGGCCCTCTTAAACAAATTAAGAAGTGTTGGTGATTCATCGCAATTTATTGAACGCTAATTGGGCAAAAATAAAGAGAGCAGTAAAATACTTCTTCATAAAGCATATAGTTACATAATTATGATAGAAGCAAACATTAAAAGCCTATATTGACAGCACCTCTGTACTTTGTAGCTTTTTTTGCTTCAGTTAAATGATTCTGCGTCATTTTGTCTTTAAATATCATTATAAAATCACCCTAAAAACTGAACCGGATTAACACTAATGGGGGCCCTGTACCAAGTATAATTTGGGGCCCTTATTTTTCGACTTTTATAATGTCTAAACGCAAAACACCAAAAGAATAGGTACTTTAGCTCTGAAAACGTTGTAGGGTCACGTCACTTGGTTACTTTCCATCGATCTTACAAAGTCCGTAGCGCGCGCATTTTTTTTATCAACGTGGCTCGCGCAAAATCGCAAGAGTTTCTTTCGTCTAAGAAATTAGAAAATAGTCCACGCAACACCTCCGAGGCTCTGAATAAGTCCCAACCTCGGAGGTCTCCTTAGATAGCCCCAACTTCAGGGGCCCTGTACCATAGCAACCTTGACACATACCTTAATACGGCTATGCCTCTGCCCAATTTTTTTTCCGCAACAAAGTTCCTAAAGTAGCCCAATTTGGCGGGAAATCGCCCATCTGGCAACTCTGGTTCGCTCCCACTTGCTACGCTACGCATTTTTCATCGCACTACACATTGGTTCGGACGCCACTCTCCAGTCCGCGCTCTTTACAATAATCTGTTTTAATTGTTAGTGTTTAATCAAATGTATTAAAAGATTGAAAATTTATTAGTTGTTACTTGTGAAAAGTCACGATTAATAATTGGTTGGTTTTTAATTGTGACTGCAGTATATAACAATTAATCAATTGTTAATCGTGAGTTTTCACAATCACAATTAATTAATTGTTAATTTTTATAGTCGTGATTAACAATTTATTAAATGTTAATTGTTAATTGTGAAAAGTCACGATTAACAATTGGTTAGTTTTTAATTGCGACTACAGTATATAAGAATTAATAAATTTTTAATCGTGAGTTTTTCACAATTACAATTAATTAATTGTTAATTTTTATAGACGTGATTAACAATTAATTAATTGTTAAGTTTTAGTTGCCCCAGCAATTAAAATTTGCCCAACACTGCTTATAATTCTATCAATTTTGATACGATTTTAAAAAAAAAATCTATACAAATTGATTGGTTGTGATTCCAAGGATTTTTATTGATAGAAAAGTTGATCTGAATAGTGATAGTGGCGTTAGATTAAAAAAATTGAGAGGAATAAAATTGATCGAGAAAAGTTACTCATCTTTGATTTTAAATTGATATTTAAACATTGCGGGGTTTAAAAAAATGATCGTGATAGTGATATTGGCGCCATCTAAATGATTTTGAGAGGTAAGTGATAGATGGGATAAATTTGCTTATCTTGTTTCTGACGCGTTGTTTATTTCATCCCCCCCCCCCTTCACTGACGTTCGAGAAGATATACAAATTTTATTTTCACCTTCTCTAGCAAACGCGCCCCCTTGATGCCAGTAGGAGTATGGGGGTTAATAAAAAAAGGGGTAAGCTTGTGGTCTTGTTGGTGCTCTGTCTCAGTCTTTTTTTTTTCAAAAAATGACTTTGAAACACGTTAAAAGGTTTAAGGTTTTATTGTAACTCGTACATACGTACACGCATAAGTTAATGATACCTCATTAACTTATGGTACACGTTATCCTAAGCACGGCCAACTTTGATCTTGCGCTATAGATTAAAGTTGGCCGTGTCCTAAAAAAAGGCGACAAGATTGCTGATTGGTGGTTTCGAAATTTCGATGTCATCACGTGGGCTTGGGGGCTAGCCGAGAGCCACGGAACTCTGCATCTTTTGTGTAAACTCAGTAAACAAATTCTAGAAATTTCTTTAGGGCGCGGTAAATAAAACTAAAACCAAACCAAACCATACATTATTCGCGGGGTTAGGGTGCGTGGCTCGCACTGCGATTGCAAAGCCTACCATTGTGAAGTCGTTTGACTCGTTTCCAATTTAGAATTTTTGTTTAAAAGGTAAAAATTATTTTCATAAGTTATAACTTACTACTTGATATGAAACTTAATGGGCTTCATATAAAAATTGATAGGGATTTGATAGTGGTGCTTTCTAAAGATTTTTGAAAGGTTAATAAATCTATCAGCTAGGAAATTTAAGATTTTATTTTAATTTGATATTTAAACTTTCTGGGTTTTTTAAAATTGATCGGGTAGAAAGTAATTATATTTGATATTCATTTGATATTTAAACTTTTGAGGTATTAATAGAAAATTTTATCAGGATAGTGATAGTGGCGCTATATATAAAGTAGATTATTATTTTAGGTTCCGCATTTTAAACTAATATTTTTCAGCCGTTTTCCAGACCGGTTTCCAGAGACTAGCACCAGAAAATTGTTCAATTCGTACGACAGTATTTGGAAATTCATATTGAGGAAATTTAAACTATCAATATGATAAATAATGGCCGAAAATTCGCGGGGTGCGTAGGGCACAAACGTCTACGTTGCCGTTCAGTCGCACTTGCGACACGTGCTACAAACCCTCTCTACAACGCATCGCCCGCCCTTTGACCTCTGCTGATTAATTGCAAGTTGACTTTCCGCATTTAGAGCGATTTTCTTTACTATTCAATTTACTAACAAAGCTTATGGTAGTAGATTACTAACATCACATTAGGCGACCGGTGTGGCACAGTAATAACACTCTTGCCTCTGTATCACAAGATCTCTGGTTCGATTTCCCGACCAAGTCAAAATATAAAACGATCTTTTCCAAATTGTCCTGGGTCTTGGCTGTTATTTATATGTGCATTGTTTTATTTCTTTAAAAAGAACCGATAAATTGCCGGTTCCAGCTGGAATGTTGTTGGTTCAGCAAAGAGCCACATGGATCGAAAACGCTGCTGGATAGCAATCCCTAATTGTATAGTCCAAGATAAAGCGGAATCAGTTACGTTTTCTTTTTAGCAGAGTCAAAGCTAGAGGTTTATATAACCATTACCGGTAGTGATCAACCCTGTCATGAAGACAGCCGCAATTGTGGAGCCATCACAACATCTTTTAACAACACTCGAGGGATTCTAGAAACTAAAATCTGTCGGAGCTAGTGGCGTAGTTCTGTTATCCCATTAATTTACATGTACTTGTATAAATTTCAATAAGAAGTGGACGTACACCTTAAAACTTGGAAAAAAACATTTATTTTCTATTACTAGAAGAACAAGAACTATATGGCTAAATAATATCTTATGCTCCGGTATATTATAAGAATATCTGATCCCTCCTCTATTCCTTAAGCCCCCTATACCCCTTAGTGCATGCCGTAATTTGTCAACGCCCCCTCACGAAATATTATTGAGAATAAGTTTATTCTTCACGTAGCTTACATGGCTTAATCAGAGGACCCCTCTGAATATATTGGTAAAAAATACCCGATG
This sequence comes from Leiobunum rupestre, assembly GCF_980474605.1. Classification (NCBI taxonomy): domain Eukaryota; kingdom Metazoa; phylum Arthropoda; class Arachnida; order Opiliones; family Sclerosomatidae; genus Leiobunum; species Leiobunum rupestre. The sequence continues at coordinate 10,354,104 of NC_143390.1, forward strand.
CTCATTTTAGTGTTGCCTTTATAGCAGATGAAAATATCTACCTACACTATCGCCGTCTTTAATCTCTTTACTGGTTCATTATTTCGCAAAATTAATTTTCTTGATAATTAATTCTTTAAGAGCAATGAATCTGGGAATGGCGAGCTTTGGCTGCTGTCAGGAGCTAGTCACCCTGACAGGGTGAGATCGGCTAACTAATGGCGTTTTTCATTGGGCTCCGGATGACAAAAATAATCTATTTTTAGATCCGACAGAGCGGCTTAATGAGAAACGCCATAAAATTGTCGTGTGGTATTTAAATTTTAAGCTATGTAATATTAATCATCAGCTAGGCTAATACCCAAGGCACCAACTTAGTCCCAAGTTATCCAGTGACATTCAATGCCTGGAACAGATGGCCGGGTTACAATGCGTAGGAGGGTGGTCGACAAGCCCTTTACGCCACGCGAGCCAATAGCCCCCTACAATAACTATGACCGTTAACCTATACAAGTTTTTATGGAAAGTGGAAACCAAAGAACTCGGGGAAAAACTCCTTTAACCAGTGGGGAGAGTACTTGTTAACTCTACGCAGGAATGGTTCAATTTTTCCACCCAGTGCCACAATCTGGAATCGAACCCTGCTTATCTTGGTGCGAGGTGCAAGTGCTAACCACTCCGCCACCCCATTATACGATTCATATTACATTTTTAATGCGGTTCAAATTAATGATCACCGAAGTAGGTAAGATCCAGCCCACTGCATCCCACACCAGGGGTACTTTGAAAATCTCAAATAAAGTCGATCGTTATTAGTGGAAAATAGTTGCCACTTGAGCGCTAAAAGAAAACAAAGGAGCTGGCTTTGATGGGTCTTAATGACAGCCGGTGATGTAGGATTTCTTCAAGGCTGACCACGTTTCGGAAAGTCTTCTCGTAGAGGAAAGCTTCGGGTAGAATATGTGAAAACGTGATTTCTGAAAAGACATATAAATACATAACAAAACAAGTTTCGAAACCAAAGTAGTATCTTCTCCTCGTACGAATTCGAGTTCATCGCGCGTCGCCTATCAACATCTTGAAAACTGAAGGGGTAATGAATATTGGCGCTAATGAGAAACTTCTCAAATATAATCACGATAAAGTAAAATGTTTTACAGCAGTTAACTGTAATGTTATGAAAATTAGGGAAAAATCCTATCGCTTTTAGTCATTCCTAAATATAAAGAGCGCAAACTAATTAAAGTAAACCGATAGGTTTACTAAAGTTCTAAAGTTCTAAAGTATTTTATTCTGGCAAAAGGCGGTGCCCATCACGCCAGAGGGCTGTACAGTATAGGATCAAAGAGATTAAAGGTTACAAAAAAATTCACACAATAAAGAGATTAGTTTAGAAAAGCGTTTAGCTCGCGGGTGAATGTAGAACGGTCTGCGATGCACTTCAGAAAATCCGGAAGTGTATTCCACTCCCTAAGTGACGAGGGAACGAAAGAGTGGCGGCGGGTTGAAGTCCTCGTGAAGGGGAGGACGAAATTAAGTTCGCACCGATCGCCACGGGGGGGGACCGCACCCATCCCGAAATGGAGCGACAGAGGGTGGACGATGCGCCGTGGGTATTATGCGCAATAGCGTTGATGGTCACAAGGCGCTTGACGACACGCCGCCGCGTCGTGGGAGAGGGCCAGTGTACATTTTGGAGAACCCTAGTAATGCTGACGTCCCACGAGTAGCCGATAGAAGTGTCGAAACGAACAGCCTTCCGCTGGACCATTTCAATCTTATGTATTGACGCCGCGCAGTGGGGGGACCACACGGACGAGCAATAGTCCAAGATAGGAGTCACCTGGGTCTTGACAGCTGAGGCTTTCGTGGGGAAAGAGAAACCGTGTAGATGACGACGCAGAAATCCGAGGGCACTGTGCGCTTGAGAAACGATCCTTGAGATATGGGAATCCCAAGAAAACGTATTTGAAGGTCGAGACACGCTCAAGAGCTTCCCCGGCGAGGTGGTAGCTGTAAGCAAAAGCCATGGAGCCCGGGCGGTGTAGGTAAAGCACCTTGCATTTTTTGCTGGAGCTTCCATCGGGCGCTCCAGGAGATAATTTGGTCAAGTACCCCTTGTAGCGTTAGGTGGTCAGTTGGGACCCCAATCGCCCTAGACAGGGCAACGTCGTCAGCGTAGATGTAGAGACTTGAGACAACCCCGGTGCCTGCATCATTGACGCAGAGGGTAAAAAGTAGAGGACCAAGGAGAGACCGTTGCTGGACGCCCGAGGGAACTGGATGCCAGGCAGACTCGGCGCCTGGTAGGACAACCCGAAATTGGCGACCCTCCAGGTAGGCCGCAAGCCACAGCAGCGTTGGTTCACGAACACCATAGGAGCGGAGCTTGGCCAGTAGGAGCTGGTGGGGTACAGTGTCGAACGCTTTTCGAAAGTCAAGAAAGATGACATCCACCTGTGGCGACTCTTCAAGGCCAGTAGACCAGGCATCCACACAGTTGAGGAGCTGCGTTTCCGTGCTATGGCCACATCGAAAACCATGCTGAGCGGGAGTAAAAGCGGCGTGACCGTCAAGGTGGGTGGTGATTGAGGACGCCACAACATGCTCGGTGACCTTGAGCAGGTGGGCCAAGAGAGAGATCTGACGATATTCCTCGGGATCGTCGGCCCGACCACCCTTGGGCACTGGAGTCACATTCGCACGCTTCCAGTCCTGGGGAAGCACAGCCGTGGAGAGAGCAAGCTATTAGCCCAGCCATTGTTTATTCTTACCCTCGGCTCCTGCCTTGTATAATACCCCCCGCTGCTTGACTGTTTTTCTTGCATCGGAAAACACCATTCGATTCCTGACATTTAAATCCTCGGCCTTTGCTATATTTCAAAACTATTCCAGTTAATTTTAATTAGTAAATAATCGAATAAAAATTCCGTTAATAATTTATCCGCTCTAAAAACAACCGGCTGGAGAGAGACGGAGCTTATGGGACGGAAGATAAGGGGGTAGAATACTTGTCTAAGAGATAAATATAAAATTGTAAAGAAATAAAATAGGATTCTTGATGGACCTTTTTTGGGTCGTTAGACTAAATGGTAAGGAGTAGGTAAAGTGGGACTCTTAATTTAGCTCTTATTGGTAGTTAGACTACTGTAAATATTATTTTGGATATTTTGGAAATGGCTACCGTAAATTGTACTTAACTTCGAATGAGTCAATTACTTAAAAAAATAGTCGACATTACTCGACATTAATATCAAAACTTAAATTTATAAAAATGAAAAAGGGACATATATTATACAAAAACCAGTTCTTTAAACTGAAACCAAAAATGGTTTTTATTCTTTAAAATATTAAGGCTAAGAAGGGACAGATATTAACACTTTATATTATACGAAAACAAGTTGGCAAGCCAAAATATACCTCTCCTCGGTAGAATTGTCCCTAGTGGTATTAATTTCTCGAGATAACCCTTAAAGATATATCTCCGCAATTTAGAGTTATTTGTTAAAAATATTAACCCATTTCTATCCCGCCCGGTATAAAATTTTAATTATAATTAAAATAATTGAGACGAAACGACCAATTTTAATTTATTCAGAATATCATAAGTTAAGTAGTTACAACAGTAAGTTAGACGTACTATAACAATGCACAATTGAATTAAACCCTTTTACAGAACAAGTTTATCAGTTAAATATAATACGAAGCAAATTTTAATGAAAGAAATATCTACAGAGGCTTTTTGGAATTACTCGCTTACGAAATACTTGCCGCATCTTTAACGCTCATTTTATTTCAACACTCGCCCTTGATGAAGATACCGTAGATATCTGGTAGTGGACGACTCGTTCACTTCCTGTTGACGTTGTGACGCATACCACATGAAAAAGACCAATGCCGTCCAATTTCCAATATCATATAATGACTCGCACACCCAAGAAATCATTGACTGCGTTAGAAATCGTAGATATCCAAATATCCACACCAAATGTATTTACAAGAAGCAAAAACCTTACCATCAACAAAGCACAGAGAGCCACTTGACTAACCGCCACCTCTTAAAGCAATTAACGTTAAATTATCTCCTTTGAATTAACAGAACTATATATAGGTCGTTAAGAAAGTGGACCACCCACAGGGTCTACCCTTTAACCCTCTAATCTCGGCTGACTGCGCTAAAACAAGATTTAACCTTTAAAAAATACCAGATTAGGCCTTCATAAATTCATTAATAAAAAAAGACTTTATTACCTATTATGCTTACGATGCCTGTCTTAATTTCAGTGAATCTAAGCAGCTATCGGTGGTTCTGTGGTAGAGCGCTCGACTGCCAAGCCGAATGGTCTGGGTTCGAAACTTGGGTGGCGCATTTGTTTTTAATCAATAGAGAAACGCTAAATTAGAATTTCTTCGATGCAATAATTTCAATTTCAATTCTATTTCAATTAAACCAAAATTTCGTACTCTATTAAATACGCTTCCGATAAAGCTGAAGGTCTAATTTTCAATAAGGCGTAACAAGTGTCGGTGGTTCTGTGGTAGAACGTCCGCCTGTCAATCAGGAGGTCTCTGGTTCAAATCCCGCCCGATGCGATCGCAAATTGATACTAAGACGAATACCGTGTACAACTGGTGGAAACCCTGCCATTGGACGTTGAGAGGTAGCATTACACTCAGCACTCGGTCCGTCCCAAAGTCATTAAGAAGAAGTTGGAGAGAAAACGCCCATATAAACACAACAGACTCAACATGCACATCCATCAGAACACAAACACAACAAATTCAACACTCACAACCTACGCATAAACATTACAAAAACCGTAATACACCAAACCGTCACGACGGTGAGCGAAAAAACACCATCCAAACCAAACCGCAAATGCATCCGTTAACGCTCACCGTCACACGGTGGTTTTGCCAACCCTTTGAGAAACTGCGTACGCAGTGATTACACTTTGCACCGAAAATGCGAACGCGTTCGCAGTCCTGACAGACAGACACACCCACAGACCCACCCACAGACCCACCCACAGACAGACACGGTCGTTGTATAACCCCTCCTAGGGGACTTTGTCCCCTCGGAGAGGTAATTAATACACTGTAATACTATTTTTTCAATTCCTTCTATCAGTATTTATGTTAAATATTTATTTATCAACTAGCCTGATAAAAAAGAACTGATTTTTGTATAAAATGTTTTATACTCGAAATGAAAATTTAACATAATATTTGCCGCGCTATTGCCGGGGATTATAAATTCGAATCGCCACTTATGAATAAAAAATATGTACAAACAAAGGCAGATATTTTAATAATACTGCAAATAAACAGGTTGTTTTAAACAAATTAATAAAATCTATACCTACAAAACAAGTAATTATATCTTACTTAACATATTTTACAAACACGTGAACAGACCATTAACAATATAATTCAATTAAAGAAAAACAAGCGTATATAATTTGAAATCACAGTCTAAAAGGCCGGTCCAACATTTAAATCCATTAAAGTCAACGCCCGAGTTAATACCCAATGCAAACAGCAGTCGTTGGTTCGATCTTAAAACAGGTGCTTACCACGCAATAGAACCGAATTCGATTTCCGTCCGGAACAAATGTGTGTTTTTTTTTACCCAGGATTAGTTTATTTTTCGCTTACATTCAGTCGGTTCGTATTCCTGAATTTATCTACTGAGTAATAACCCCTTAGCACTCTGTCCGTCTTTAACGTCAAAAAACAGAAACTATCAACTGTTTCACGTATCTCAGACAACGTCATTGGTGCAGTAAAAAAAGTTTCCTTTTCTACGTCTATGGAAACTGCGAACACCATGATAACGCTTTGCCCCGTGACGTCAACTGCGAACACCAGGATAACGCTTTGCCCCGTGACGTCAACTACGAACACCATGATAACGCTTTGCCCCGTGACGTCAACTACGAACACCATGATAACGCTTTGCCCCGTGACGTCAACTACGAACACCATGATAACGCTTTGCCCCGTGACGTCAACTACGAACACCATGATAACGCTTTGCCCCGTGACGTCAACTACGAACACCATGATAACGCTTTGCCCCGTGACGTCAACTACGAACACCATGATAACGCTTTGCCCCGTGACGTCAACTACGAACACCATGATAACGCTTTGCCCCGTGACGTCCACTGCGAACACCATGATAACGCTTTGCCCCGTGACGTCAACTACGAACACCATGATAACGCTTTTGCCCCGTGACGTCAACTACGAACACCATGATAACGCTTTGCCCCGTGACGTCAACTACGAACACCATGATAACGCTTTTGCCCCGTGACGTCAACTACGAACACCATGATAATGCTTTGCCCCGTGACGTCAACTGCGAACACCGTGACAGACACACACACAGAGACCAACGAAGGCAATACCTCTCCAAAAACAAGTTCACTCGGAGAGGTAACAATATAACAAACACCGTTATATTGGGAATTTTAAAATACAATATTTTATATAATAATAAGCGTGGTCGCTCGTCTACGTTTTCGCTCTTCAAATGGACATTTGTATTCTTCCCGTAGGGTGTTTTGGCTTTAGTTGAGTTTGGTCTCTGAATTCAAATTTCAAATCAGTCAATTCAAAAAGTCAGATGGTGAGTGAATAACTCGGGGGATTGGTAGACCTTCATGTAACTTGAAAAATCCTAAAGGGATTTTATTCAATGGGCAACGGCCGGGTTTGCCATGGCAACGAAAAATATTTTTGACAACATAAAATTAAATTTTCCCATTGAAAATAAAATGGCAAAACCGTTGCCCATTGAATAAAATCCCTTTAGGATTTTTCAAGTTACATGAAGGTCTACCAATCCCCTGAGTTTGAACAAAATCGGTGTGTAACACCTCGGGTGGTCTCCTTGTGAGTATGCTTCCCCAATATGAAGTGAAGACTCACTTCACCTACATCATCTGTTCCGTCGTCTTCGTAGTAACCTTAGGAGAATGGAAGGCTAGATGACGAAACAGGCGACGTTATCGTCGTATCGACGTAGAGAAGAAAATTTACACCCACTGACAATTGTGAGTTTCGGAATCGTATTATTCACCTGGAAATTGTTTCATTGAAAAATCTTTAATCGAATTGAGAAGAGCTCTGTTCTTCATTAAATGGGGAGTCGGCTGGCCTAGCTTGAGCAGAGCAACAAACAGTTCATAAATGACACATGATAAGCGCTGATATTTAAATTTATCTGGACTGGAAGAATATTATCAACGTTGGTGTTTTGTTTACTATTTTCAATCGTTTATGTGTCATCTCAGTCGTCGAATCTAGCAATGGAAAGAGTATCTTCGAAACCAGATCGAGTCATTCTTAAATTGGATGTCCGAGGCCTGGTTATTCGTGGCCTCGGTAGTCCAATGGTATTGGCGTTGGGACGGTAACCCGAAGGTCGTAGGTTCGATTCCTACCCGAGGTGATATGATTTTTCTCAGTCACATTGGTATGGAACAATACGCCGAGGTATTCCTTGATTTAAATGAAACTTCTAAGTATCTTCGAAACATACGGCCGTAGCCGCTTTCATACTTGAAGGTCTATGAAATATTTGCAGTTGCCGTCTTAAGTGATCTAGCAGCAAACATGATAAGAAAGGCAAATTCAGATAATTAAACTAAAATAGTATACCTCTCCTCGTACGAATGCGAGTTCATCAAGCGACCAATTCTCTCGGGTTCTAATTAAGTCTACTATTTATGTGAGCTCTTTCGGGTTCGATCCCCGTCCGACACGAATGATTTATTTTCCATAAATGATTTTATTTTTCAATTACAATAAATTCGTTCTCATGTCTATAAATTTCTCAGTATCTTGCGAGGTGGCGGTGGCTCGGTTGTAAAACACAAGCCTATAAATCAGAAAAACCAGGCGATCTCATCTAGAAAATTTGATATTCCTTAAATTATTACAAATTGGGGAAGTGTTGGTGGCTCAGTTGCCTACCATGCAATAGAACCGGGTTCGATTCGCGTCTGTTACAAAGATGGTTCAAAGGTTGAATACGGGCCTGCCATGTAGGTGACCCGGGAACGATTCTCAACCAATGCTAGTGGCCTTGACATTATGACGTATGCCGTTACAAACAATTGTTGGAAGCCCTGCCATTTGAGTGTTGAGACGTTTCTCGTAAACCTTAGCACTCCAAATGAACTTTGTTCCCGGAGAGGTAAAAATCCAGAAATATTTATTGACGTTTCCGCCGTTTGGGTGGATCGCGGGATAGGGGAAGACTATTTTCACCAACTGACTTTCAATTTTAATTTTCCAGAACATTCTTGTTGTAGGGGATACCGGGTTGATTAGAATTTTTTTAGAACAACAGGAAGTGGGAGCAATGCTAAAAATCGTTTCAATATAGACTTTTTCCATAAGTATAAATAATACAATCTTGGAACAACTAGAATACTGTAATAAACCATCAAATTCTAGTGCGTTTGATTCCCATTGTTTTACTACATGGTAACACTGCAGCGCTAATGAACACTTCTCTTTTAGTATCCTCTCTGAAAAGAATACTTTCCGTGTTGGTTTAATTCAATTGTGTGTAATTTCTTGTAAATATCAGAAGTAAATAAAACGAGGATTTGAGATAGTTTCGAAACTCGGAGACATTTTCTAAAAATGAAGTAGAAAGGAGGACTTTCGAGTATGGATCGATAAATATCAAGTTTTGGCCGCTAGGAGCGTTGTTGATTGGCTTTATGGGTGAAAAATCTGTAGTTGTCACGTATTTCTTACCGCCTTTAGCCAAATTTAGACGAGTGCACATTTCCTGAGGGCGTTCCTCCTAGCTTAGAGAAAGATGATTCGTTCAAACAGGATTCTGCTAAAAACTTCACTGCGTAAACCTGATTAGTTAAAATTTGACTAAGTGTAAAATTGAGATTTTACAATTAAGGAACGCGCTGGGTTAGTTCGGGATTGAAAACCGGAACCTCTGACTTAGAGTACATATGTATACTTACCGTGGTTTGTGGATTCTTAAGATTTTAATCCGGCTCTGGAATCTGGATCAAAGACTAAGTAACTTCATTAAGCTACATTTTCTGATATCGATCTATGAACGTTCCACAGATCTCAACCCTGTGTCATCCATTTGTTCCACGATATTCCTAGATGTGTTGTGAGAAATTACCATGGCTTGAAATTTAAAAAAACCTTATTTAACATTAAAAATGTTTATCAAAAACATTATTTAATAAAATTAGAATCAGCTGTTTTTTGACACCAGACCATTATGCACCAACTCACAGAGTCTCGTTTGGCGTACTAGTTGTATCCCACCGAGCCAGATACCTTCGTCATAACGTGTTTTTAGTGATACTACATCTCATGGCTTCTTACCCAAACATGACAGAAGAAGATTGTTAAGCAGACATCAACCTCAACTCAAAACAATTCTACTACTCTGCCTCGAGAGCTGTGCCCTAGCTTCTACCATAGGTTTCCTGAAAACTTCAAACCAGCAAGCCAACCATATTGTTCAAATTAAAATCGTTTTTTTTAAAGTACCCACGACCCTAGCAGGAATTCCGGTGAACGTACGAAAAATCATCTGCTTTGTTCATATTTGCTTCTTAGGAGATTCGATTTCATATTTTAATAGTTTTTAACTATATTCTCACGTTAAATAACTTGAAATATTTAAGAAGTTGAAAAATCAGTTAACTCAGTACAATGCGTATTTAAAGTTTAAAGATGTTCAGGAAATTGGTATTCAATGCTTTATCGATGTTGAAAACAAAGCAAAGCATTTTAATTGGTTTTAAAGTTTTCAATACTTGCTGATATGTTGATAAAATCAAAAGACAAAGAAGGATATGACCAAGTTTTTATTTATACGTATATAAATTACTAAGCCTTGGTAAAACGTACGGTTGTATTGCTTGGTACTTGCAAGAAATAAAAATCCAAAGACCCAAGGGACAGTAGATTAGCAGCTCTATTTTTCCAAGCCGAATAACCCATTTTTAAAGTGCTACGCCCGTCAAACGTAATCATACCTAAGGGGGGGGGGGGGATAAAATAACGAAGAAGTTGGAAAATTTCATGGCACACGGAGGCAGTGACGGAGCATCGACACTGCATCTCTAACCGGACAGGAAAAGTAGCCTTTAAAGAAGTATCCCCCCACTGTCCGTTCACGTCCTACTTCGTAAGCTGAAATAGTCAGCCGTACTCGATTCGCAGATCCGTCAAGATCATCCATTTCCAACGGAACGTTTTGTTGATCATATTCCGAACTAATGATCACTAATTCATAACTCGACTGACCAAAGAGTTACCTCAAAGAAACAAAATAACGCGAATATTTATAAAAATTGAAAAAGAAATGCGTGAAAACACTATTATTTATTTTTTATTTTTAAGTATCTTTACCCATTCCAAGTCGCGTTTTGAACATCTTAGTCAGTTCGCAAGTTGAAAAAATCATGCGTTTTGTGATAAAAGCATGAAAATGTGTATACACACATTTTTTTATATGCTCAATCGATCTTTGACGGGAGGCTATCCGTATCTATTACGTAACGGCCTTAAAAAGCGGTTAAAACGCGCCGTATAGTGCAATCGTCCTACTGTAACGACCCCCCGAAAAAGCACCTGTCCACGTGACTCGTTCGTATGAGAAGGAGAGGGGTTTGTTTAAGGGGGCTTCCATAAAAGAAATTTCTTACATTTTCTCTACTTGGTCGGTTTTTAGTATAAAACACGTAAAGTGAAACGTAAATTTAAAATACAATTTTTCAAATCGGAAATAAATCAAAATTGCAAGGAAGAATGATTATGTATTCTTAAGTTATCGAACCTTTATACATTATTTATCGAGGTTAGAAATTACTCAAATATACGCTTTTTTTTATCAAAAAATGCTGGGCGCAGCCATATTTTTTCTACCCCCGTTTCTTCCCCATACGGCCATGCTCTGGCGGACTTTTAGGGGGGGTCGGGGGGGGGAATAATGGTGTGCAACAGCTGCTTCCTTGATGATCTTCGCCAAGTTTTCGGAAACTGCGGTCTAAAAGTAAAACACGTGCAGTAAAGGCTTATCACTTAGGCCTTGTGCTTAAAGTTTGTTAGTGAATTAGTCGATATTCGATAAACATTATGGGTGGCGGAGGAGTTTGCGCTGTTAAAACATGCAGAAATAATCAAACTAAAATAACACTATGGAATAAAAGGGTTTGCGAGAGTCACAATTTATTAAAAAAAAGAGTGTCCATGTCTGCTGCCATTTAGTTTGCATGTCTTTCCAAAAGATAATCGCATGTTATCAGTTTGGATTTCGTCTTTGGGAAGAAAAGATTATGTGCCATCAAAACATTCAAGGGTAATTTTAAATAACTTATAGCCTTTGACTCTTTGTTTTAATTAGATATTTTCATTTAGGTTTGTAGTATTCACTTTGAAGATGGGAAACCTACTCCAACGAATCCCAACCCAACTTTAAACCTAGGATTAATGGAAAAATGTATGTAAATTTGAAATATCATTTGTTACTGGTATTCTTAATTATTAATTTTCTGTGTACATGTAGAGGCAACTTATAAATCGATTGCCAAAATCTCCGATCAAGGCTTATGTTTTCAAGGAGCGATCAATAAATATTAAATAGTACACAATATGAAAGTAAAATGGATAATTTTGGATCAGTTCTAGGAAAGAAAACTTATGTGGGCCTAATTGAAAGTACAGAACTACTGGTACCATCAAATAATTCAGAAAAGGATTTGGTTAATTTACCGCTCGTTGTAACACCAAGGATTCACAATCATAGCCCAAAAAATCGCTCAATCTTCGGACGAAGAAGTACACTTGATTGTAATAATGAAACAAATGTCAACTCCTCATTTCGTATTTTGGAAAATGATTTTGTTGAAAGTAGGATAGGCTTTGAAAAGGATTTGAGTGATAGGCGAAATATCGTTACCAGTACACCCGCAACTTTTAAAGACCGCCATATTTCTACATTTTGTGGTATGTTTTCCAGTATTGCTTATGAAAATAATACGAATTTTGTAGATGCAGAGATTTCGAAGGTAATAGACAAACCTTTAGCTTCACCAGTAAACCAGATGGAAACTACTAATCTGCAACCTCGTAAATTAGACCAAATTAATCCCTTAAATTATGTTCCTACTAAAATTAATATTTTTAAATGTGATGTTTCAACTCAGTGTGAAAAAAGCAGCTTTTCTAACGTTCGTGATGCATCAACTCAATGCTATGACATTTCTATTCAAGACCATAACTACAGTAAAGTCACCCATGAAACAAACAGTTCCATTGGGATACAAGTGAATACACCTCATATACCCTACGAAAACATGACCAATTCCGATTGTTTATTTTACACAGGCATACAATTAGAGGTATTTCTCTTAATAGAACCAGTATCTGATTTTCCTTTTCAAATGAAAAAGGGTGATCAACTTCTAATTTGCTAATGCGGCTGCGACTTGGACTACTGTTAGAAGATCTTGGTAGATGATTCGGTATCTCAACATCACTTGTATCTAATATCCTTCAAAGGTGGCTTCCTGTCATGGCTGATCGACTTAAAAATTTGGTTTTCTGGCTTCCAAGGGAAACCATTAAGTCAACATTGCCAGCCTGTTTTGAAGAGTTTTACCCCAATACGACTTGTATAATTGATTGCTCAGAAATTTTCATTAATAGGCCTTCGTTGTTAAGAGCACGATCAGAAACTTACAGTTCCTACAAAAGCCACAACACCGCCAAATTCATGGTAGGCATAGCTCCAAATGGCCATTTTATGTTTGTGACAAAATGTTATGGTGGTAGGGCAAGTGACAAATTTATTTTAACGATTCCAAAATCATTGATTACACTGTGCCAGGTGACGAATTGATGGCTGACAGGGGATTTACAATTACCAATGATCTGTTAATCCACCAAGTTAAATTAAATACTCCCGCTTCTGCTAGAAATAAAAAACAACTAAGTGAAAGCGAGGTTGTGAGTACACGCCGTTTGTTAAATGTTAGAATCCATATTGAACGGGCTATCAGACGACTAAAAGAGTACCGTATTTTGAAGTTTAAAATGAACATAACCTCTCTTTCTAGTCAACTTGATAATAAGGTACAAGTTTGCGTTGCTTTGTGCAATTTGAAACCTCCCTGATAAGAAACAAAAATCAAAATACGGTTAATTAAACTGGTTTTATTTTTAAAATATCTTGTTGCAAAATGATTTATAGTCCTCATGAATATTCAGAAAATTAGCATGAAAATCTGTGACAATTTTAGGCAACATGTGTGTGAAATAAAATAACCGTAACCTTGTAAGTATATCGTTAACTACATTTTCATCATACTCACACCCAGTTAAAATAGATTTTTCAGGACAGTCTGACGTATAAACATAAAAGTGAGCATATTTCCTTCCCGAGCAATGCATTGCCAGTTGTACTTGTGTGTAATATCCTCTCTCACCTTTGGGATTTAACTGTGGGGTTCCATTGACAATTTTTAAATCCATTTTCTTAATTTCAAATGGTTTTCCATCAGGAAAAGGAGATTTCACTTCGATGATTTCATCTTCTCTCACCAAACCATCTGGACTAACTGAGAGCCAAGGGTCAGATTTTGATATGAAAGTTCCACATGGTTGCACAGCTAAATCTAGAATTTTTTCAAACTGTTTTATGGCTATGGGTTCGAATTTTTGGCCATGAGCTGTAAATTTGTTCCCTTCAAATTTCTTATACAGGTGGTTTAAAAGAAATTTAACTGGGTTAGTGGTAACTCGTTTTGGGACATTATTTGCAGTTGATCCAGTTAGTCGTAACTTTCGGCTTTCGATCCAAAGCTGTGATTGCGATTTGTTAAGGGGGAAGTAAGAGGTTTTGTGTTTCGAGAAAAAAATACTAGGTGGCGTTAAAACTCGTCTCTTGGCAGTGTTGCCGAAATATATTTTAGGTCAAATTTTACGCGCGAAAATTTGGAATTTACAACTTGAAATATTGATTGACAGGTGGGTGACAATATAGTCGATCTTTATCGACTAGCCAGAGCGACGTAGAGGCTTTTAGCGTGGAAGGGAGAAAGACCGCATGTGGAGTTTGGGGATTGTAAGCTTTATATTCTTTGTTGTAAGTAGACAAAAGATACTGCTCAAGGAACTTTCATGGGAGCCTTCTCGCATATTATATTGTAGTATAAGCCGTTTCTACACGGGCTCTCAGTGTTTATTCTCGACACGGGTCAAGTTTAAAAAAATGACATTTTAAATAAAACTGAAATTAATAAAATAACTAAAATATAGAAAATATTTAAGATTATGATTTTATTCTACGTCTCAAGGGGCTGTTAATGTTATTGAAACCATATAAATAAAGTTTTAATATAATTAATGCAGATTAAATAAACAACTTTCTATCACTATTTCTTAAAAAACACAATTCCACAATTAAGAATTAAACTGGACCGAATAATTTGTAAGCTTTATCTTAATTTAAATATTAGACCAGGTTTTAAATTATGGTTCATTTTACACCCGAATTAGGGTATAAATATATTTTAACTAAAAGGTATATTAAAAAACGGTTGCTTCATATTTTACTGAAATCGTTTAAATTTTAAATCCATATATTTTTACCAATATTGTTTGAAATACACAAAAGTGACCACGATATATCAAGTAAACCAGAAATATAAATATAATGAAAACCAACCTAGTCCGTTGATACCAATAGCTATAATTTAGTCCAAAGACAAAATATTCTATCTCAATTTTTTTTAAACAATAACGGATCAAGAATGACAAAAAATCTACTTTTCTCTACAGAATAAGTTTTGGTGTGATATCACGCGCCAAAATATCTCGTTTCAATTTGTTTAGCTATACCCCTCCCTTGTTTAGTCCAACAGCCATTTAGCGAAGCTTGGCGCCTAGTTACTTCTGCTGTGGTCACGGAGTTGTGGAAAACAAATCCTCTATTTCGGGGAAATCGACTGAAAGGGGGTTTTCTTTTGTTATAATAAAGAATTCCTTACTTAGCCCACGGGTATTTTTCTACCAGAGGGTGGTTTGATGGCCCGCGGGACTCCCTGCTGCGAATACCGAAAATTAGCGCGTACCCCCTCCAATTTTCAGATTTCGGGAAAATCGTACTTTCTTTTGTCGCCAAGGTGATTGACGACATGAACTTCGAAGTCTTCGAAAGACCTATATTTTCGGAATATTTAACGGTAGCGACATCTTTGATCTTTCGATATAAACCACGAAAAAGCGGTGGGGTTACGGAAAAACATTACTTTTTTAATAGTAAAATTTATATGACAGCTTTGATAAAGATTCAGTAAATACCCTGTTGGTTTCTCTTCTTTTCGAAGGTTCAACCATAGTAATCCGACCAGCAGTATTTGAGTTATTGTGACAAAAAGAAAGTTACGTTTAGTCATTTGTAATTAATTCATTTTTAGTATTAGCTTTATGAAATTGATTCCTGAAATACTTCAAACCTTTTACTTCAAAACGCCGCAAACCGTTTATTTTTATCCGTTTTAATTGTTCTGTAACTAGTTCAAGAAAAAACCATGTTTTTCTGAACTTACCTCGGACTTCCCCCTTAAGGGTCAAGTTCTGTAGTCCATCAATTTGATCATTAGAAAGGCAAATAAATTTACGATAAAATTGTGCGCAGAAACCACAAGAATCAGGTAAATTTTCAAGATCATTCTGATTGTGAATTGGCTGAATAATTGCAGAATCCTTAGAACTGTGTGCATGTTCTTTACGAGGTTTTTTTTGGTTGAGATGAGATAGTGTTATTTAGAATAGTTCCAGGGACTCTCATTAAATCTCCTATGCCTTCCTTTTCCAAGTTTTGAATCATGTCTTCGTGTGAGACATAATACTGCAGTTTGAATGTCTTCTCCTTTTTATCCACATTTTCTGTTGATCACCAACTCTAGGTTTTTTTAAAACGATATCCTGCATAAGGATTGGTACAATGTTTCGTTTCGAACCAATATTCCATTTCATAAGCTCATCTGTGCAAGATGAGCCAACCAAGCCTAAACTGTTGGCCAAATCAATTTTCCACAAGATTGCTCCTACGTGGCTGCAGGTTTTTCCTTGGCCAGCCATACAAGTACAACCACCACATAGCACAATACCGCATCTTTTAACGCACACCCATGCTTGATGGCTGTCTGAGATGGATTGTGATGGTGTTACTCTAGCCTTTAAGTACAAGATATCCTTTACAACTTCATACACCTACACCGTTTCAACCCACCCACTTTCCAAATAATTATGGAATTGAAGGCTTTTAAAACAATTCATTTTCCCCAAATCAAAAGCTTTCATTTCAACCAAATAGCAAACAATTTGAGGGCCTCTTGTTAAAGGCCACAGTTTAGTATCATCAATCCACATATTATCCACCACAGTAGAGGGATGTGGTGGTTCCATCAGCTAATGAAATTAAAACTTATGTTTAATAACTTGTTTATCATATTTTCTACAAATATAAAACTTACCAAGTTTGATTACATTCATTTCAAACAATACTTAAAATCATTCAAAATGCTTTTAGCATTAAGCCTTGATGAAAGATAAACGAGATGACGAAAAGAGCTCAGAGCAGACGAAGTCACGATTCTCACGAAACTGTATCCGATTATTTAACCCCCCCCCCCTTTCTCTTAAAAGTCTGCCAGCGCATGGCGCTCATATGGGGAGGAAATGGGGGATGACAGAAACCCGTAAAAGAGTGTATACAGTGTAACAGTTATTAGTTAATTTACGTTACATATCAAAAGGGACGGTAGTCCCTATGCAAGGTCCGGGTATAGAGTAGAGCACCTACCGGAGCACTTGCTATATTATCTCGAGTCAGAATGAAGCCGATTTTACCCCCTCGTATCTCAAAAACTATAGGTCATTTCAAAACAAGCGATGTATCGTTTGAAAGGTTACAGGTACAGTTCAGCGAGTCGGTAAAGAAACCATGCCTGTGCCTGTGCCTGTGCCTGTGCCTTCCGCTGAACAGCGTGCTTAAATGATCGAATTAGTTTTGGTGAAGCCCATCGAATCGCTCGTAGGGTATGTCAACTTTTCAGAATGCGGTATCCTGACAGATTTCCCAGTCACAACACCGTTCGCGAAGCGGTTCGAGATTTCCAGAACCATGGAGATGTCAATCCAAGATACTGAGGAGCTGGTTGTCAAAACATCGACGAAGAAGAGCTAGTTTTCTCGTACTTCGCGGCATATCCTCAAGCAAACATTCGAAGTGCAAACGTAGTGTTGGGTTTGCGCAGAATCCTCTTTTGGAGTATCCTTCACGAGCACAATTTCCATCCTTATCGAGCGACAATTTATTAAGCTCCCCATGACGGAGATATCGTTCGTGGGTTTGACTTTTGTAACTGGTTAAGCAACATGGAGATCGAAACTCCGAATTTTTTTAATCTGCTCTTGGTGACCGATGAGTGTTGTTGAGAGAGACGGACCATTTAACCACCAAAACAATCACATGCGGAGTGATGTGAATCCACGATGGGGATTTCCCCACGACCAACAATAACAATTTCGGTTAAACGTGTGGGCGGGTCAGGTCGGAGATGGGGTCATCAGTGCCGTCTTTCCCATTGGGCCCGTTGGGCCAGGGCCCCGAGTTCGAAAAGGGCCCCCACAGGCTCAAAACAAAACCATTCAACATTAAAATTTCATATCTGCAATAATGGCTAAGCGAAGGAAAGGTTTATCTTGGCCCCAATTTTTTTCATTTCACCGAGACATTTTATTGCAATCGGCGGGCATATTTAGTCGGAGCTGATATCTACCTTCGATAAATTGTTTCCTCTTACCAAGGCCGGCGTTAGGGCGGGCGGCGGCCCTTTCCCCCCATAACAAATTTGCCGAGGAAATGTTCTAAACAAATAGGGTTCGCTCGCTCGGTGAACAAATTCATAAAATTGCTATACACCTGATTCCCATATTCCAAATCACAGGAATCTGACCGAGAATCTTTTTCGGAATCAAAGAATCATCTTCGATCTGGAATCGAGTTCGAATCATAAAAGCTTACTTTGAATCTAATTCGAATCTTTGAATCGTCTCAGGGCCCCCGAAGGCAGCGCTTACCGCGAGACCCTAGGCGGTCGCCTCGTTCGCCTTGCCCTAAGACCGGCTTTGTCTTTCACCAACAGTTTTCCGGACACAGCCAAATTTTTATGGTGACTATGTTTAGAGTGCGAAGTTGACGTCAAACGAGCTCTAAGTAGGTCCGTATAAGATATTGCCACTATTTGATACGACTAAATTATGACGTTAAATTTCCGGTTTACTATTCCCACCGGCGGATAGAAGTTTTGTTATTAATTTTCTGAAATACCAAGTAATTAATTTCAGAAAACCGAGTATTTTATTTAAACATTTTTAGGCCCTGAAACTTTTGCAGTGTTTGAGAGAAGGCGCTAAAATGTTTCATGAAGCATTATCTTGAAGTGTTTCTCTCTTTAAGGAATGTGTATGAAATAATTATAGCAAAAAGAAAATATACTGCATCCTAACCAAAAACTTTTAGCTTCTGTATGCTCACGATATTAGTTATAGCATAAATCACATAGTACGAATAAGTATGACACTGAACGATTTCTGCGAAAGAAAATCTGTGACAGTGATTGTGTAATCGAAAGTTTTGGAAGGGGAGAGTAGTAGCACGTTTAGAAAGTTGGAGGGGAAAAAGTCACTGAGGAATTGTTTTAATATCAACCTGCGATTGATGGGGCCAAGAAGTTAAAGCTATTCCATAACGTTATCTTTTCCCATTTTATGCTGTAATGTTTTTTACCATTATTTAACAACTTTTCCCATTTTATATCATGTTATTTACCATCTGTTAAATACCACGCTTTCGTAGTCGATGGAAATTTACTCCTCTAAAACTTTGATATTTGGTATATGATAAAAAGTTCCCTTTAGTTAAAATTTTCAAATCTGGCGGTATTTGTTCGACTACTTCCGGTCATTTTCGAAATCAAATTTGACAAATGATTTCTAAAAACCGAAATATTTGGTTTTTGACAAATAGCCAACATGGGCGCCAGCAGCCATTCTAAGGGAGTGCCATGATATAGCGACCTCACTCGCTTCGCTCACTCGGCGGTCACACAGAACGGTTTGATAAATGATTCAAAATGAACGAGCTTTCCGTAAGTGATATAAGACACATTTGAAGTAATTACTCTACTGCAGTGTATTCATTTTTGGGTATTAGCCTAGTCTCCGATAATTAATCGAAAATATGGACGGGAAAAACTTAGACCCAAGAAGGGCAACGGGGAATAGCTCATTAAAGGGGGGGCGGCAATTACTCCCACCCTGTGGCCGTACATGATATCAAAAATAAATGATAAATTTCTTCTCGCCCTGCCCTACCTTGAAGAGTACTCGGCTACAGCCCATACTTGCTATCTCGTCGCCACTTTGGTGCCCCCAATTCGTAAGCCACCATAGGGGGCCCACAAAAAAAGTGCCAGGGCCTCACAATATGTAAAGACGGCCCCGGTCACAATACAAACAACAAAATATCTAAATATCTAATAGGTATAAGTCCACAGGGTGCCATAACCTTCATTTCTAAAGGCTGGGGTGGTCGTACAAGTGATAAAATGATCACTTAAAACTGCGGTTTATTAGAAAAGCTACTCCCAGGTGATGTTATCCTCCAAAATAAGGAAGCAACTTCCTCCAATAGAAGTAGAATCAACTAGAAACATAGCCAGAGTTAGGATACACATTAAAAGAGTAATTGGCGGAATACGATCAAAATACAATATACTACATGTAAAACTACCTATTGAAATTATGCATAGTGCAGAAGGGGCAGAACTTGCAACTTTAGATAAAATTGCAGTTGTTTGTTGTGCACTTCATAACTTAACGAAAGGAAATATAGCATTTGAATAAATTTCAATTTGTAAGAACATTTTAGAAAAAAAACAATATTATTAAATAATTGAAAATAAACATTTTTTAAATTTTTAAATCATTTTCTTTTATTAAAAAAATTTAAATTCTAGGAACCTTTTGACCACTGAACTCTTATACCAGTTATTTTAATTTAATTTTATATAATCATATTAAACATTTGTTTGTAAACAATATTTACACTCGAGAATATTAAATTCCATAAAATTCACTATTTATTTCTAAGCAATCTGGACAGTACCATACACTAGGTGGTACCTTTTTTTAAATTTAAACATTTCATATGATACTGAATTGGACAAGATTTATTGTCGCAACCAATGTATCTAGCACGTTTGCTGACGGTACAAAAATCATAGCAATACTTTGTCTGTATAGGTTTGTTTTCTTTAGATTGTTTTTCACTTCGTGAATTTGAAGGTTTTGGAATTATTGGTTTGACTGACATAAGTAAAGGGCTTAAACTTAAAGGCATATGATTGTGAGGACTTAATGGAATAAATTTTTGGGTCTTTTGAGGACTGGCTGACTGTGGAGTTTGCGGGTAATTAGTGTTGATGGGCTTAAAATAACTATTTTTTGGGGACTACGCACAATAGTATTTTGATAATTATTCGTCTTTTCAGGAGTTAGCTGCAATTTAGATTTGGCTTTCAAATTTGTTTTCCTGGATCGAGTTGGTTGATTTTTTTGAGGAGCTGGTGGTAATAATATAGTCGTGCTAGAAGAAGTTATCTTTTAGGAGTAGGCAAGAAATTTGGAGAAGCAGAGTTAACATCTTGCAAACAATTAGTGGCTTTTTCCACCTTTTCATTGTTGTATTTGCGTTCGAAATGTTCCGCTACAAGCTCAGGAAGTACATCTGTTTGGAAAAAAAGTAAAGCTTTTTAGGATACCTCACTCCAAATTTTTTCATCAGGCAAGATTATCTCCTGAAAAAAAAACTTCTTCGGTCCATAAACAAAAATCAGCGTACTTTCTCTTAGTCACGAAAATTTTAGTCTGCGTTTGATAATAATAAGCATATTTTTTCATAAGCGTACCAGTTCCATTCTTAAACTCAAGGCAAACATCACTACCAGTATAAACTTCATTAATTTTTCTATCTCTAATACAAAATGGGCATTTCACTTCGGGAACTACTTCACCGCAGTAGTCACACTGAACCAAACCATCTGGAGTAGCACCTAGGTTAGGGTATTCCACGCTCAAAAATAGACCAGACATGTTAAATATGAAATTAGAGTGGATTTTTTCAATTTTTTTCGATATAAATCTTGGGTGTCCTTTTCGTGAGTACAGCCCCAATATGTCGCAGCTGAAGTGAATTTAACCAAATTAAAATAAATCGCTTTGATTAGGGAAAGAGATGGGTGATGAGGATCTGTACGACAAGCTGATTTTATCTTTGACGCAGTAATTCTACCTGCACGCAGCCTGTTCCACAATTTAGATTCAAACTGATCTTTAGTTTCACTTTCTACTAGTTCAACTGGTTCTTTTGTGATGGTAATTTTAATTTCTTGACAAAACTCCAAAAGCTCTTCAAACGTGAGTTCTTTCTTTGCTAAGTTTGCTTCATCAAATAACTCTGTTAAAACTTCCGGATACATATTTTTATTGACACAGGTTGGAATGGAACCATCATGATATTTCAAAAAAGTTGAGAAAACAATTGATTTGGGATAAGCTTGAGAAAGTCTTCCCAAATATTCCGCCTTTTGTTCAGTAGTTGGCTTAGGTATTGGTTTTTGATTTAAAATACTTGACGTAGGTTTCGTAATTTCTACAGATGCATTCGCAGCACAGCTTTCAAGTTTTTTTTATTCCTTTTGATGAAGTCCAGTCAATTTTGTTGATTGCAGAATAGGGTACTTTCTTTAAAGTTGGTACGGTCCACTCAGCAGGGATACTTGTGCAAGATTTTTTCTCACGGAAACGAACAGCATACTCTGCATAGAGAAGTAGAGCCGATATATGCGTACAAGTCTCCCCCAATACTTTCATACAATTGCAATGAGCAGAAATAATATTTCAAAATATCAAATACTATAACCCAAGTTTTTAGGGGCTTCTCATTCAACCGTTGAGAATGAATAACCTAGAAGTACAAGAAAATATATTAATTTCATTATTTATTATTAATTATGTTTAAATGTCACTTCAACTTACTTTAGCTTTCAATAGGTGGTACTTTTCATTTTCCTGGTGTTGGTTTTGAACAGAGTTTAAACCAAAGTCTACAGAGTTGCATTTTTGATTATAAATTCTAACCATAACAGCTCTAACCCATCCTTTTGCCATCAACTTTTGCGCGTCTAATCCTTTGTAGGCATTAAAATAATCATCTTTATATGAACTTTTGTTCAAAATCAAATAGTTAACTACATCAAAGGCATCAACTGAATGGGAAATATCAATGTTTTCTAAGCCTGGTAGCCAGACTGAATTTGGAAGAGTGTACGGATCTTCATTGTTAGTTAAAGTTATTTTGCTAAAGTACCTTTCTTTGTGTTACACCCACATGACTTTGTATAAGATATTCCAAACCTAACTAACTGTAGAGGGCACCACCTAACCAGGAGTTGGGGCTACCCAGCTTCCCAACAGGCCGGCCTCCGGCATTCTTGTTCCTGACTCCAACCGGAGCTTAGCATCTAAACTTTCCCCTTATCATTTTCCATGTAAACATTGTTCCAGTATTAAATAGTATCTTTCGTATAAAAGCATTATTATTAACGAACATAACACTTTGGCTACTTTATCAAGAGCCTGAACATATTCGGATAAATTATCACTACTTTCCATTATTTAAATTTGCTAAAATTAGAGAAACAAACTGGATTCGCACATTTTCTGTATAAACTCTCTGTACTTTCTCCAGAGATTTTTCCAAATAGCGTTTCCATGACGACCAATTCGCGCGCCACCTAAGTGCTGATTCCCTATCGGAGAGTTTGGTGAAGTCAGACATACGTTGCGAAAATGACGGCCTTGCTGAAGACCATACTACATCAAATTCGGCTTCTTATGATCATCTAATTACTAAGGTGTGTTAAATGATAACATTATGTCAAATAATAATATATTATACACGGTGTAAACGAAAAAAGGATCCAGTGCTAATAAATCAAAATCTATTTTTTGAATGGATTTGAAATTTTCAGGTGATGTGGCTCGTGCAGGGGGACATTTGGAACGGAAAATTGAATAACTTTAAACCATGTGTTCAAGGTCCTTCAAAAATTATCTCGAGAACCGTTGAGTTTAGAAACTTGGTTCCAATTAGAAAGGTATGCGCTGAAATGGTGTGACCTTTCGAAAATGGTAGATACAAGCGCAGTGCCGCGACTTGGTTTCGGCGAAATCATCTGTAATTCCCAACAACGCATGCAAAAATTTTAAAAGTTATCAATCGATTCCAATTAACAGGAAATATTATTTGAAACATTGAGCAACGACACGATACTTTAGCCTTTTTAACGCCCACCCTCGTGCTCATGTCGAATTAGGATTGTCGCGTATTTACATTTGGAAAGTTCTAAAAAGTAACCAAATGCAACATGTTCATCTCCATCAAGGATTAAAGCCGGAAGTTGTTTCATACTTATTAATACTTCAGTTGGGTATTATGGGCATTATTTTTACCATGTTCTTCTTGTTTTTGCCATTAATTTATCCAAGAGGTCCAACATTTACCTTTTTTGTGCGCGGACTTTGGATTTTTAAAAATTACAATATTTTAATTTACTGCATTGTGGCTTTGAATACTATAACTTACTTGGGATTTAGTTTTAACGGAGGAAATACACGATGAATGAATTCAGTCATTGTGAATACTAATTTGAGTCGTTTAGTGTCTACGTGTAGCCGCTGAGCGATAGAGGCAGCTATAGAGCTGAAAATATGTCCTTCTATGGCCCTACCTAATATTTTGGTGACGGCCTTGAGTTTATAGTAATAAAACGTCCTAATAACTCAGGTTATATTGACACTTAAAAATTTTAACAGCCTTCGGAACATTGGACGCCTAAAAAACCACATCTGGGCTAATTTTTTCTAGGAGGTAAACTTTTTTGGTCCAAATGCAAATGTCTCTGTATAAGGTATTCGTAAAAAATATTTGGACCTGGAAGTTATAGTAATATTCCTGGGTTTTTCGGCACTTGTTGCCCTCATCTTTTGGCTCAAGGAATGGATTGAAAATGGCAAATTTATCTTTTACGGTAAAAGGGCATTTCAATTCCAAAATGCCTTTTCTGCAACAATCGGAATTAACAATGGTATCAGGCAATGCCTATAAAAACGGATAGTTTTCATAAAGCCCCACTCTAAACTTCAAGCAACTAAAATTTTTATGTTCTAGTTTTTGAATACCAAAATAAAGATTTCGAGCCAGATCTCCATTTGGAATGCACAATTTTGTGGCTTCTGTTGAAAAGCAACGGCTTGTATTGTAGCAGATTAGGGACACTGACGGCATTGCTGGACTATTGTGACCAGCACGTTTCAAGTTAGATGCAGTTATTCTTCCAGTGCGAACTCTTTGCCAGAGTGTATTTTCTGCTTGGTCTCTGGTTTCTTTTTCTTACTAAATTAATTTTTGAACATACACTTAAAATTTCGTTGAAAGGGAGGTCAGCCATATTCTCACAAAATAAATCGGGTAAAAATTGTAAGTTGATACATTTTTGTATACATTTTCTGAAATAATCGGGCTATAAGCGAAATATGGCAGCTCTATCATCTTTTTCAAACTGACTTAAAATGTTCGTATAAAATAAGCGGCGGATGGTTCGTTCGTTGGACGTCGCTCTAGGCGTTCGGGGAATGAAACCGTTGAAACGACGTTTTCTAAGATTTTTACCTCTCCGAGGGTACTATGTAACCTAGGAGGGGTTTTACAATCACCGTGTCTGTCTGTCTGTCTGTGTGTGTGTCTGGGTGTTTGTGTGTCCTGCGAACGCGTTCGCATTTTCGGGACAAAGCGTAATCACTGCCTACGCAGTTTCTTGAAATCGCCGCGTTCGAAGTCTCTTGGAATTAGGGAAAAGGTGTTTTGCAAAAGGGCCTTCTTTTTGTCATTGGGTGTAGTATAATTTTCAATTGTGAATTGGGATTGTGCATGACAAATCTTTAACGTTTGGGACGGACCTAGTGCTGAGCAAAACGTCGCAACGTCCAAATGGTAGGGTTTCTATTTTATTCTTACGGTATACGTCGTATTACCAGTTCGCGTAAGTATCGGCCGAGATTTGAACCCGAGTCCTCCTGTATGACAGGCGGACGTTCTACCACAGAACCACCGATACATGTTACGCTGCACTGAAGATTAGAAACTTAACTGAAGCGGAAAAGTAGTTTAAAAAGTCTTACTTTTTCGTTCACTTTTTGTAGGATCTTTTTTATTTAGATCAAGCTTTTATTTTAGTTAAAAATATTTAATTGGTCTGGAGCGCGGTTAAAGGATATGCTGCCGCAGAGCCATTGATCCCTGTTACGCGGTATATATTTAAATTTATAGCTCGCACTTTGTACAGGAACCATTATTAATAAATTAAGAGAAATTTGACGGGTTAAGTTGGCAATAGAAAACGCTTAGGGATAACGTGTATGGAAAACAATCTGTGCACAATAAGACTACGTCTACGATCCTAAACGTCCTCCATACGCGTTTTCTAATACCAGATTAACCCGTCTATTAACACTATCAGGAGTTCAAACATTGTTTCGTCGCAAACGAGCAAGCACCTATGCACTTTAGAGCGTTCGATTTTCCGAAAAGGCCATCTGTTGAAATTACTATGAAGATTAAAGCTCATTAAAATCTACCCTCTACCATAGCTAGTGCTCGGAATCGGTTAATCATATTCATGAGTTATTCGTTTAATTTTTGACAATTTATTCACGGATGGTTATCCGATAAACAAAGTACCTCTATCTTTAATTTTGGCTAACGAACAAACGAATATATTTTTAAATGTGTAACATTTTTAGGTTCTTTAAAATAGTTTTATCCGTTTGGATAAACGCCCTTTGAGTTATATTATCTATAAATAATATGACTATTAAAATAAGAACAGATACGTATTTATGGATAAAGAAACTCCGCTTATAACTTATCGTCTTTCATCCGAGAAAGCCATGCCAAAAATACCTTATCTACCAGATAAGTCTATTTTTTATAAAATAATATTTTCTACATTGCACAATTTAACTTAAAAGAATAATAAAATTTATCCATTTGAATATGTTTAGCCTGTCGGATTATTCATCGACAAAATACGATTAACCACAGATAAAGTTCATAGGTCTCTTATTGCAATGGGATACACCGTTCAAACTATTTCGCTAGTTGAGAGCCAAATTTAAGCGAGTCTAAAAACCCTTATTTAAAATAAACATATTTATTTTAAATCTATTTATCATTACAATTACTGTAAAAGGAAGTTAAAAGTATTTAGAACTATTAAGTAATATGCCAGCCTTATGTAACACGTGCACTCGGGAACAGAGTTGGGCAAAACTCGGAGTGAATTTTGGCGAGTGATTTTCCCCCACACTTTTCTCACTCCACTCTCAAATAAAAAACTCCACTCGTGAGAGTGCAGTTTTCACTTTTTCGTCACTCGCCGAGTGAGCTCGCGGAAAAAGAGTGAAGGTAGTCAAGGTCAGCTCTATCACTCTTATCAATTTTCAAGGCTATTAAAAGAAGGCGGGAAATTTGAATTTAAATTTAATTTAATGACTTTACTGGAGTGGTGCCATCTATTAACGGGAAGGGAGGCTAAAATATACTTTTTGGAACGAATGCAAATATCCCGCCTTAAATTTCAAGTTTCCCGCCAAAAATATGACTGAAATGAGTGACATTGACGAATCTCACTCTTTGAGGAAGAGTGAACTCGGCGAGCGTCGAAAAGCGAATGTGGGAAAGAGTGAAGATTTTTATTTAGCTCCACTCTCACTCTTGAGGGAGAGTGAATCTCTAAAAATCACAAGCGATTTTGCCCATGTCTGCTCGGGAATCCTTAATTGGAATTTCCAAAGCCAGGTATTTCGTTTTGCTTGACGTTATTTTAAATTTACCCGTGTTGCGGACCCAGATAAACAGTCACCGAGGCAATGGTATAGCGGTGGTGCAGAAGACCCCGCAACTGAGGGGGAAGGGGGGCTTGAAGTTAGGGGGCCCTTTTCGTTTCGAGTTTCATTGCTCCGACTGTGAAGTAAAGCTGGAGTGAACGAAGATTTGTAGGCTTCTTTTTAATTGCCCTATTAGGCCAGGCGCCCGCTGCTCTTCGTAACGTCTCCGTCCTAGCTTTCACAAGCCTTTGCTTCGTAACGGAGACAATGGCTTGTGGAAGGCAGGACGGATACGAAACGGAGAGCCAGTGGGCGCCTAGCCTTACTCATTTCGATATCGTGCACTCGATCACAATAAACTATTCTATAAATTATTACTTTCTTGGTTGTTCACATTGGTGGCCCGATTTTTCATGAAGCAGGGAAGCTCAAAATAGGATTATCAGGCAAACTTACTAACCTAGTTAATTGTTTGGCAAAATAGAGGATTTAACTGTCATTTAACAGTTATAGTTTTGTACCAACCATTGTAACTAGTGATTTTACTAAATCTCGTTGATTATGTTAATAAAGTACTTATGGATGTTCTATTTTTTGAAATACAGCATATTTACGCAGACTACCTCAGCTATATTTTGAAAATCGACAAAATGAGTAACGGTTTACAAATTACCAACAAAATAGAACTACGCACTAGGGACGTGTCCTGAGTGAAAAAAATTATTTTAAAATTTCTATAAGCTAGTATATTGGAAATGTACCAAAAATCCGTTAATAGTAAACATTCGTTGTCAACTTCAACAACCAACATCGTGAAAATTGAATAGTAAATACATCAACAGACCGACGTAACAACGGTAACCGAAACCATTTTTATATGGTTAATGGTTATATTGTTATAGTGATATATACTGTAAAATAAAAAGTTGAGAAGGGAACAAATTGTAGAACATTTTTAAAATTTTTACAGTGTTCTATAAAAGTATTGGCACATTTTGACCTATCTAGTTAATTGAAATTAGTCATTTTCACTCCACCCTACAACAGTATATAAGTTTGAAAGTCCTACTGAAGTAGAGTTATGTTGTCTTTGTGAAGTTTTTGACCCCCCTTGACTTGAGTGGGCAAAGGTTCACTTCCTTCCCTCCAATCGAACCACCTTCGCGAAAATTCCTTCCTAGGTGCCATTTTCGATCTTTGCGAAGGGGGCAGGGAGCAATATTTGTCACTATGACATTGTACCCATCAGCCGCTAAAACTGTACTCTCGACGTCCATTACTTTAGGATTATTGATTTGTATCGGTTATAATCGGTTAATTATTGGAATCGGTTATAATCGCTATTGGTAATAATTATCGGTAAAATATTGATAGGTTATAATAGGTATGGGTAATAATCAGTTATATATCGGTTTCGGTTATAATCGGTATTAGTACGGGTAAAAGAGGGTAGCTCACCGGCAAAATTCGTCCCAACTTGCAATGTGGCCTAAAAATTCTATTTTTGTCTACTTTGAGGATCCGATGAGTCCGCAGCGATGCGGGGTGGACAACACAGTTTTTGGGGGGGGGGCACCGAATTGAGCCGTGTTTGATGTTGCTCCCGGTGGTACATTTCAAGCTGAGTCGAATGCGACCAACCACATGCCCGTAAGATGGACCTTTTCCGAGTTATGGCCGAATGTGTACTGAATCACGTGGTTTTTTCTCTAATATGAAAAAAAAATCCCCAAATGTTAAATTTAGCAATCCGGTCAAGTTGGGTATCGTTTCTGTAGTATGTTGTAACGTTGAGTCGAATGAGACACGCCGCGGATCGGTGGGACTAATAGTTTCGTAGGTATGACCAAAAGTACACTAAACAAAGGTTTTTTTCGGAATTTCACTAAATGTTGAAAAGGTATATCAACCATTGGGCCAGGACCAACCGTACTTTCGGATCGTACGTATTATTTTGTGCCAAATCGAATGAGACCAACCGCAATTCCGTAGGATGAATAGTTTCCGAGCTGTAACGAAATATGTGCGAACCATAAATGGTGTTTTTTTCAAAAAGTTCGAAAATATTCATTTAAATCAAACCCGTGTCTACAAATTTCTCCCCGGACGACCACAATGTATTCATCTTACCAAGAACGTATATATGTATAAGAACGTTGAACAAAAGGCATCGCTTGGGCCATGCTTTAATCGGTTTCAGAATAACTCCGCCCTAAAATCCGTGTGCAGCGCGCGCTTTAACTAGAAACGGTTTTTATCTTTAGCGCGCGCCGCACGCGTTTTTTTGGGTGGAGTTATTCTGTAACCGATTGCATCTTGGCACCAGGCGCCAATTTGTTCGTTCAACGTTCTTATACATATATACGTTCTTAGTATTAGATAAGCTGATTATTATTATTATTATAGACGCCGTTCACAGTTGAATACTCTTAGTTTGATGAATTTTTGTTATTAACAAATTGAGATAAATTAACACTTTACCTTTATCGAGTCTATCGCGACGCCTGAATGCAAAAACCACGTAACGCCTTCGCGTGCATTTGAAAAACAAAGATTTAAATATTTGAAAGAGTAGGACATACGTGTACGTGTTATAAAAATATTATATTTTCGATAATATTTTTTATACCACTGGTATAAAAATTCATCATATAATGTAAATATCACTTTGAAACAAAAACAGCGTAGCTTATGTTACGTGCTTTTCGCTTTCAGACGACAAGCGAAGCTTTTACGTGTACGCATACCTCGCTATGAAACTGTTGACAAGACAATTATTTAGTACCTCTCTACTTAACGTACCACCTGATGTCGTATAATTTGCAGACAACGCAACTACGGTGCACTGCGAAATAACAGTGCCACTTTTTTAAAACTCAAAAGCGCTAGAATACATGAAGTAAACTTCGCGGGTTTTTCGGAAAATGGCCGGGAAATTCCGCTTCCTCTGGCTGACCAACCGTACTTTCGGATCGTACGTATTATTTTGTGCCAAATCGAATGAGACCAACCGCAATTCCGTAGGATGAATAGTTTCCGAGCTGTAACAAAATATGTGCGAACCATAAATGGTGTTTTTTTTTAAAAAGTTCGAAAATATTCATTTAAATCCCACCCGTGTCTACAAATTTCTCCCCGGACGACCACAATGTATTCATCTTACCAAGAACGTATATATGTATAAGAACGTTGAACAAAAGGCATCGCTTGGGCCATGCTTTAATCGGTTTCAGAATAACTCCGCCCTAAAATCCGCGTGCAGCGCGCGCTTTAACTAGAAACGGTTTTTATCTTTAGCGCGCGCCGCACGCGTTTTTTTGGGTGGAGTTATTCTGTAACCGATTGCATCTTGGCACCAGGCGCCAATTTGATCGTTCAACGTTCTTATACATATATACGTTCTTGATCTTACATACTACTAACGAGGAGACGACCCGAGGTGGTTCTCACCGATTTGGTTCAAAGTTGGAGGATTGTTAGACCTAGATGTAACATGAAACCCGTTAAAGGGAAAATTTACGCTGGGCTTCCGTTTTGCCATGGCAACCAAAAATGTTTTTGACAACATAAAATGTGAAAAAGTCTATGCAAAACTCCAATAATTCAAAAAATATATATATTTTTAAAAAAATTGTAAATTTTACATTTTTGGATTACTTTGGACAAATAGGGGGGAATAAAAACCATTTAGGGTGAGCTCGAGCTAATTTGAATAAATAGGTCGAAATTTTAGGTATAATACAAAATATTTGTAAAACTTATGCCGTGATAACTGCCATATATTTTCGCCGATAAATCTTAAAATTGCTACATTACATTATCTGAACGATGTATACAGATTTTTAGATTTCGATAGAAAAACGACGCCATTTTATAAAATGGCGGATACAAATATAAATCATGGTGCAATAAGTTAGGTAATTTATATCCGATTAACCTAAGATTTTCTACGTTACATAATCTACCCGAATGAATTCGTACTATAGATTTTTATAGAAATCCGACACCATTTTGGAAAATCGCGGATATCAATAAAACTCATCGTGCGATAAGTTCCGTAAATATTCGTCGATTAATCAGAAATTTTCTACGTTTCATTATCTGCCCGAGTTAATTAGACCTATGGGTTTTCCAATAATAATCCGACGCCATTTTGAAATATGGTGGATATAAATATACCTTATGATGCGATAACTTCCGAAATTATTTGTCGATTTACGTGAAATTTTCTACATTACATTATATGATCGAATAAATAAGCCCCTTACACTGTGATAGAAATATGACGCCATTTTACAAAATGGCAGATATCAATATCTCATAATGCGATAATAATTTCCCGAGTTACCAATTATTTCCCGAGTTACCAATAATTTCCCGAGCTACCAATAATTTCCAGAATTACCATTAGTTTCAAGAATTACTATTAGTTTCAAGAGTTTTGCAAAGGGGGGACCCTTAGAATTTGTAATTTTCGCATGTTATTTTACATAGACTTTTTCACATTTTATGTTGTCAAAAACATTTTTGGTTGCCATGGCAAAACGGAAGCCCAGCGTAACTTTTCCCTTTAACGGGTTTCATGTTACATCTAGGTCTAACAATCCTCCAACTTTGAACCAAATCGGTGAGAACCACCTCGGGTCGTCTCCTCGTAAGTGCTGAATCGAATGTGACCAACCGCAGCGCCGTGGAATGAATAGATAACGAGTGATGGCGGAATTTACATTAGATAATCGACATTTAATCCTCAAACAGGTTCTGAAAATGATTTTTAAATTCCAAACATAAAAACCGAGGCCTAACACAAATACAGGTCCCAAAGGCGGGGAATTCATTTCCTCGCCTTAAAATTTTCGTCGATTTCAAAAGTAGATTACGAGTGAAATAATTAAGGGAAAATTATGAAAGTAGTCTTAAATCAAACCAAGAAACTTACTAACAATCATATGAAAAATTCATAGTTGAGTACAAACACTAAAATTATTAAAAAGTCTCCGAATTGCAACACAGTTCGGAAAACAAATTCCCGTAGTAAAAGCATTGCGGGAGACTCAGTTCGTGTCTCCGCCGTTCGGCAAAGCACGGCCAACTTTGATTGTCGCTCGCTGTCACCCAATCGTCTAAATTTTGCAAGTATTATTTTTCCCGCCAGGGGATATTTTGTCGTCTTTACGAACTAACATTTTTCTTTACTAACGTTAGAGATAAATGAGTGTGTATACCAATAGGGGTCCCCGCGGGCGGGGGAAACTGGGGTGAAACAGGCCCCTATGGGGGTAAGCATTCCCCTTTCCCCCCATTTTGCGTACATTTTCGGCGGGGTCAAAACGTTAGCTGATTTACGGGGTCAATAGGTTAGATGATTTACGATACCCGGCCCCTCATAAAACCTAGGTGGTAACCCCCCATTTTAGGTCAATAGGTTAGATGATTTATCTGTCCCTATTCCGCAGGTGGTGTGGACTGACATGATATTATGCAAACAGCTATAAACCGTTAAATAGGTCCGTCAAAACCTATCCGTCATAGTGAATGTAGCCCTAGGGCACCTGTCTTTCGAGTTGGTAATAAATAGTTCAATGGGTTTTCGCCGACAAACACTTTCCGCCGCCAAACACTTTTCCGCCGCCAAACCATTATTTTCAAACACTTTCGCTGTCTTAGGGCCCCCTAAGGGTTGTAAAAGGGTACCGTAAAATAGCGGGTGGTCATGGCTAAAAGTGTTTTGGAAAAAAAAGAGCAGAGTGTATACAAATTATAAGGTTTTATTTATACATTCAAAGTTAGAGTACATTATCCCATTTTAGCGCAATGGGTCAGCTGATTTACGACGTTATAAACCCGAGTAACTTACCTAAGGGTCCTTGTCAAAGCCTATCCGTCATAGTGAATGTCTGGCCTAGGGCACCTGTCTTTCGTGGTGGTAATAAATAGTTCAAATGTGTTTTCGCCGACAAACACTATCGCGCAAAGCTGTCCCCCCTAGGGCATCTGTCAAACACTTTTCGTGCGCGTGGCGGTAATAAATATTTCGATTGTATTTTCGCCGACAAACACTTTCCCCATTATTTTCAAACACTTTCGCTGTCTTACGGCCCTAAGGGGTAAAGCGTAGCTTGCCCGTAAAATAGCCACAGCGGGCGTCTTCGCTAAAAGTGTTGGGTAAAAAAAAAGCCGAGTGTATACAAATTATAGGGTTTTATTATTGCTCCCAATCGCTAGAAATTGGCTTTTTTTCCCATTCACTATAAATCGCAGCAGTTTGCCAGAATTAGTTTTATCTCTCCGAAATAATTAATGTACCCAAAATTGGACCGCCAGTTTATTATTCTTTTTAGGGGGGATCTCTATGGGCGTTTAACATTACAATAAAGCTAAAAGGTCCAGTTTGGGGTACATTTGGTCCGAAATGGGGTACATAGGGGCGAAAATGGTGAATTTGGTCGTTTTTAGGGTACATTTGGTCCATTTGGGTCCATTTTTGGGTACATCCGAATTGCAGTTGGAAAAACGAAGAGCCGTAATTTGATCCACCCATCCCTAAACTCCTTAAATTTATTGCTATAATTTATTTATCGCTGGCGAACCCTAGAATATAATTAATAAGGACAAGTTATTTAAATTTAATTTAGAACTTTTGTTTACATGATTACGACTAATCCGATATGAGATATAATCCGTTTAAATCGTAATTTATCTATATAATTGTAATTAATTCGACATTTTAAAGGGTTGAAACGAACTACCTTCTGCAACTTGTATAAATAATTTAATTAAAAGTTCTAACTCACGTATTTGTAGTGTCTAGCCGCAGTATCGTCTGACATAAGAGGGACAGCGACTACCCACCCCCCCCCCCCACACCCCACAGTCGCATTCGAATCTTCTTTAACTAAGAACTCTCTGCATAATTAATTTTTATAAAGTAAAAAATTAACATTATTAATAGTTAATTAATAAGATATATAAATAATTATGCTTTATATGCTTTACGTAATGTGTTTACTTCTATATTAAGCTATTTTAAATACCATTATTGGCTCAAGTACATACCATAAATATAATATAGCAAATTTGAGGGTGTGTATTGACAATATAAATACCAAAACAGTAAAAAAAATAACCTTGTTTAGCGTTTTACGATTAGAAATTTATTATCAATGATCGTTATATAGTGATATACCATTTCTTATCTTGATAAGTTTACAGATAGAGGTAACCATTATTACGTTACAATGCGGTTTTTGTTATGGAACCAATGACAATAAGCTTTAAAATTTGCTTATCTTTGAAAAAAGTCTCTTATTTCCAAGAACTATCTTATCGTGTGTAGATGCTCTAGAATTTTTAAAGAGGAAATGGCTGTGCGATACAATATTATTTTGGCGTATTTCAATAGGTTTTTCTATAAAATGTTCAACGGCCGGTCTCCGTCACGCAACGCCAACTTCACTAATAAAAGTTGGCAGTACTTTTTTAATTCCTCTTGGCCATCGAAATCTCATAGGTATCTAGAATGCTGCCGCCTACGGACGAGCTTGTCGCCAGTTCGTTTTGAACCTTCAGCCAATGAGAGGCCGTAGAGTGGTTCCACCAAGGAGGATAATAATTCTCCTTGGTAAATATAATAAAATAGAAACTTACATTTTTTTTCTCTTTGACGGTACAAAGGGATACAATATTTCCATCAACGCGACTTCCCACCCCACCACACCCCACAGTCGCATTCGAATCTTCTTTAACTAAGAACTCTCTGCATAATTAATTTTTTAAAGTAAAAAATTAACCTTATTAACAGTTAATTAATAAGATATATAAATAATTATGCTTTATATGCTTTACGTAATGTGTTTACTTCTATATTAAGCTATTTTAAATACCATTACTGGCTCAAGTACATACCATAAATATAATATAGCAAATTTGGTGTGTGTATTGACAATATAAATACCAAAACAGTAAAAAAAAATAACCTTGTTTAGCGTTTTACGATTATAAATTTATTTAAGATTTTTGGCTATTTTTTGGAGAGAAACCAGGATAAAAGGGGATACATGCTGGGATGAAAGAAGGAGGAACAGTTCCTCCTAAACGTTGGATTTTTTAAATAAATATATTAAGAATTTTAAAACCGTTTAAAGTCTCTTTTCATTTGGTTTTTCACAATGTGTTTCTCTTCACTTCTAAAAATACTTAATTAAGTTAGTTTGTATGAAATACTTACTAATACCTGAAAGATGGACTTTAGAGTGGATAAGATTTGTAAATATCATTTCGAAACTAATAATTTTCACGCTTTATTTAAGTCAAGCAATTACATTTTTAAAAATGAAAGAAGTTAAACAATACAAATATAGTCATAAAGATATTATAAAAACCCTAAAATTAAAATTAAATGAAAAACTCTTTATTCAACTTTAATACGTTACGCTATTTAAGAAACGTAATTTTAGAAAACGGAAATAACGTAAAACCAATGTGATGAAAAAGTAACAAAAATAATATTAAAAGCGAATTATATTTTCTTACATACGATTTTGCTGTACCACACAGCGATTTTGTGAGATTTCACAACGGCGCAATTATTAGGGTCACGGTGAAAATGACAATGTTTAGGAGCATTTATACAAAGAATGGTAGATAATTTAGGACAGGCTAAATCCTCGACGTTCTTGACGTTAACTCCTATGAAATCTGATAAAACTTTGGCCTTTACTAAACCTTTCCAAAAAAAACTTGAACCCTTGTTCTTTTATATAATTTGCGATGGCTCCTAGGCTGTTGTAGTCTTCCTGTCCGTCGTCCCAACGGAGATCGCAAATGTTCCAATACAACCATCTACAATGCCATTTATCGTCTTCCGTAAGACTGGAATATGGATATGGTGGTTTAAAGGTCCAGACGTTATGCTTCTCCGTTTCCGTATCGTAAATAGCTAACTCTTTAATTATCATTTCTCCATTCACACGGAAAAAGTTTGCCCCCGATAAAACATGTCCTTTTCATTTTTAGAAATAAACTTGTTTTTAAAAAAACTTAGAATATGCAATTAAGACTTCGCTCTGAAAACACTGACGCTTCCATCAGTCCAGTAACTTTACCACATGAAAATTTTTCATCAGGTCAATTGAACCCCAAAAACATTTTCTACGTTATTAGTACTTTGCACAGCTATTCTGACTTGAACCGGGTTTTTTAATGCTTGTTGAATTGAATGGATAAATTACTTCAGCTTTTATATAAAGGATATCGGTTGGATAGAAAAAAAATCTTATTCAAAAGCTGAAGTATATTTTATTATTTAACACCATCACTTAAAAACCACTTTGCCCAAGTCTGATAAGCGGAGTTTACTCGCTTCTTCAAATGTATTGAAATCCATATCGTTATAAATAATAAAACATAATTAATATAAAAAGTTCAGAAATGCTTATTTTATTTCGTTTAACAGCTTTCATTTTTAAAAATGTTATTGCTTGACTTAAATAAAGCGTGAAAAACAATTGCTAAGACTAAATTTCTAACTCTAATAACTTGTAAATCAATTATACAATTATCTATTCATAAGTGTTAGAGACTTTATTACAGTGAAATAAAAACATGTAGAAATGTATATGAAATAAATTTAAGAAAACTCAAACATTTGACAGACATACCTTTTCTGTTTTAAATCAACAATTTTATTATTCTTTCTTTTCATTTTTTTATACAACCATTTGTTTTTATATAGATAACCTGAGGACGGCTATAATATGAACATATGCCAAAAAAATCGGGAATTAAACACAAACGACCTTAAGTTTACTATTTTTATATTCACACGTCCTCAATTATGCAAATTTTATATTAACATTTCTACTATACATATTTCATAATTAATATTTACATAAATAATTATTTTTTATAAAATCGTACAATTCTATCAGAACTTAAACCGTAAGATTCAGGCATATAATTTCCAAAAACACAAACTACATTTGGAGTACTAATATTTATACTCACACAATTATATTTCGTACTAACAATTTCACCATCTTTTAAACTTTCAAATACTGCCAAGTGTTCGTCGCATATTTTTATACTTCTCAAGGTGTTAAAGAAAAAGTGGTTCACACCAGAGCAAACTTTTTTCAATTGAAAAAGCATTTCACTCCCCGAAACTGTCACTTGCTGACAATGTACAAAGTCGGGCTTACGGGATTTCAAGTAATTTAACATCCACGATTTTCCTTCATTTCCATCTTTTCCTATTACAAATATTATTTTTCTGTCTGAGAGAATTAAATGTTCCAATAAACTTTTCTGCCATGGTCTAAGTTCTATATCTTTGTTTATTCGTTTAGGGGTTTTCATTTGTTCCACCCAAGCACTTGTCAAATTTCCAAAAAGATGCGATGGTAGTCCCGATCGAGCAACGGCTTGTGCGCGGACTCGTTGTTTATCAATTTCCGCTTCTACTTTACCTAAGGTTACTTTGTGAGGGCTTAGACTGCACCGTCTAATATGCCGACTCA
This sequence comes from Leiobunum rupestre, assembly GCF_980474605.1. Lineage (NCBI taxonomy): Eukaryota > Metazoa > Arthropoda > Arachnida > Opiliones > Sclerosomatidae > Leiobunum > Leiobunum rupestre. The sequence continues at coordinate 10,391,693 of NC_143390.1, forward strand.
GTTGTGATTTAAACGATTTATTGCATGTTGTACACGATGTACGTTTACATTTATGGGTTCTTAATCTATAGCCACGTATTCGTTTCTAGCAACTTGGACACTGAATATATTTGTTTCGACCCATTTGGATTATATTCGAAGAAGACAAACACATACGTTTTACTCGAACCGAGTCTATTCATAAACTGCTCTCGATTTTTGAGGGATCTCCGTATAAAAAGTATAAAATGTGGGTTCTGAGGGTAGAAATAATATCAGCCCTATTTTGATTTTCTTCCAAATTAAGTGTTTCAGATAACGTTTACTTATTCAGCACCTTCATTTGATATAACCCTCTATCTTCCAACAATTCAGTTTTATGCTATGTATAATTCCCTTATTCATTACATCATTCCAAATTTAGCCCAATTCATTCACTAACGTTGGTCTTCTGAAATGGATATTCCAATAAAAACCTTTTCTTATATCTTCGCTTCTGTTTAATCTGAATGTTGTCAATATAAAAAATATCATATGCTTTATTTAAATATAAAGAATAAACACCGGTTGGGTTAAGGCTAGAGTGAAATGGAATAATTAAGTAAATAAAAATAAATTTTAGATCGCCTTTCCTCCAAAATATCTAATAGCGCTAGTACATTCTCGATAAATATACAAGTTCTTGTGAATAAGAGACGTTTTTTATAAAATAATCATAGACAAAAAACTTTGCTCAACGAAAAACTAAATAACGATAAATAATGTACAATTAATTTATAAAAAATAAAACAAGCGATTAATTAATCATTAAAAATATAATATTATCAATTTGATGATTGTTTAAGGATATCGATTATGATCAATGTTTGTACTACAGTGATCATTATAACGTAATAATGGTTACATCTATCTGTAAACGTATCAAGATAAGAAATGGTATATCACTATATAACGATCATTGATAATAAATTTCTAATCGTAAAACGCTAAACAAGGTTATTTTTTTTACTGTTTTGGTATTTATATTGTCAATACACACACTCAAATTTGCTATATTATATTTATGGTATGTACTTGAGACAATAATGGTATTTAAAATAGCTTAATATAGAAGTAAACACATTACGTAAAGCATATAAAGCATAATTATTTATATAGCTTATTAATTAACTATCAATAAGGTTATTTTTTTACTTTATAAAAATTAATTATGCAGAGAGTTCTTAGTTAAAGAAGATTCGAATGCGACTGTGGGGTGTGGTGGGGTGGGAAGTCGCGTTGATGGAAATATTGTATCCCTTTGTACCGTCAAAGAGAAAAAAAAAGTAAGTTTCTATTTTATTATATTTACCAAGGAAAATTATTATTCTCCTTGGTGGAACCACTCTACGGCCTCTCATTGGCTGAAGGTTCAAAACGAACTGGCGACAAGCTCGGCCGTAGGCGGCATCATTCTAGATACCTATGAGATTTCGATGGCCAAAAGGAAATAAAAAAGGACTGCCAACTTTTATTAGTGAAGTTGGCGATGCGTGACGGAGACCGGCCGTTGAACATTTTATAGAAAAACCTATTGAAATACGCCAAAATAATATTATATCGCACAGCCATTTCCTCTTTAAAAATTAACTACAATTATATAGATAAATTACGATTTAAACGGATTATATATCATATCGGATTAGTCGTAATCATGTAAACAAAAGTTCTAAATTAAATTTAAATAACTTGTCCTTATTAATTATATTCTAGGGTTCGCCAGCGATAAATAAATTATAGCAATAAATTTAAGGAGTTTAGGGATGGGTGGATCAAATTACGGCTCTTCGTTTTTCCAACTGCAATTCGGATGTACCCAAAAATGGACCCAAATGGACCAAATGTACCCTAAAAACGACCAAATTCACCATTTTCGCCCCTATGTACCCCATTTCGGACCAAATGTACCCCAAACTGGACCTTTTAGCTTTATTGTAATGTTAAACGCCCAGAGAGATCCCCCCTAAAAAGAATAATAAACTGGCGGTCCAATTTTGGGTACATTAATTATTTCGGAGAGATAAAACTAATTCTGGCAAACTGCTGCGATTTATAGTGAATGGGAAAAAAGCCAATTTCTAGCGATTGGGAGCAATAATAAAACCCTATAATTTGTATACACTCGGCTTTTTTTTTACCCAACACTTTTAGCGAAGACGCCCGCTGTGGCTATTTTACGGGCAAGCTACGCTTTACCCCTTAGGGCCGTAAGACAGCGAAAGTGTTTGAAAATAATGGGGAAAGTGTTTGTCGGCGAAAATACAATCGAAATATTTATTACCGCCACGCGCACGAAAAGTGTTTGACAGATGCCCTAGGGGGGACAGCTTTGCGCGATAGTGTTTGTCGGCGAAAACACATTTGAACTATTTATTACCACCACGAAAGACAGGTGCCCTAGGCCAGACATTCACTATGACGGATAGGCTTTGACAAGGACCCTTAGGTAAGTTACTCGGGTTTATAACGTCGTAAATCAGCTGACCCATTGCGCTAAAATGGGATAATGTACTCTAACTTTGAATGTATAAATAAAACCTTATAATTTGTATACACTCTGCTCTTTTTTTTCCAAAACACTTTTAGCCATGACCACCCGCTATTTTACGGTACCCTTTTACAACCCTTAGGGGGCCCTAAGACAGCGAAAGTGTTTGAAAATAATGGTTTGGCGGCGGAAAAGTGTTTGGCGGCGGAAAGTGTTTGTCGGCGAAAACCCATTGAACTATTTATTACCAACTCGAAAGACAGGTGCCCTAGGGCTACATTCACTATGACGGATAGGTTTTGACGGACCTATTTAACGGTTTATAGCTGTTTGCATAATATCATGTCAGTCCACACCACCTGCGGAATAGGGACAGATAAATCATCTAACCTATTGACCTAAAATGGGGGGTTACCACCTAGGTTTTATGAGGGGCCGGGTATCGTAAATCATCTAACCTATTGACCCCGTAAATCAGCTAACCTTTTGACCCCGCCGAAAATGTACGCAAAATGGGGGGAAGGGGCAATGCTTACCCCCATAGGGGGCTGTTTCACCCCAGTTTCCCCCGCCCGCGGGGACCCCTATCGGTATACACACTCACTTATCTCTAACGTTGTGATCTGTGGAAAGTAGGCCTAGCTGTCCATATTAAATGAAACTTTGTTTTTCTTTAAAATAAATTATTACTTTTAATGAATGAAAAGTAAAATTTTTAAAACAAGTTCATTTTTTAAATTTCACTCTAGAGTTAAATTCTTAAATGAGATATTACAACTGAAAATGGGTAACTAATTTGTTTCTCAGCTAACTTTAATTAAAGTTTGTAGACTTTTCTAGATATTGGCTTGCTTACAATCTCTCTAACCTGTTCATGTTTTGCAGAAATTGTTTGGGTTAAATTATCAATAGCAGCAGGAATTAATGTTTGACAGACTTTTTTTGCAATGAGTTTGGCATGGTTTGGATTGTGACAAACAAATACCGGGCAAAGTTCAAGTTTTGGTAAAACACATTCATCAATTTTAGAGAAAACCTTTGGAGAGTCACAAATGTAGGAATATGAGCTTTGCACGAAATTTACATTCGTGGAAATTACAGACACAAATGGTTGACTTGGATACTTTAAATTACTTCTGTCTTGGTCTTTAATCAAATCGAGAAGAGGTGAGTTTTGACAAGGAGGGGTTAGGTTTTCAATACAGTCATTACAAAACTCTTCCTTTTCCAATTGTTTCAAAACATATCCAGCTACATATTCTCTACTTGCTAGGTTAATTGTAGCCCTCTGAGTTTCAGGATGTATTTAAAGAGCATCTAAAATTCTTAGACATTCTTTTGCGATGACATCTTTGCTTGATGAATTGGATGGTCCTGAATCAGTCTTAGAGACAACACAGTCATCTCTGTAACTGGTTTATTGAAGTTAAACTGTTAGCTCCTACATTTTATGAGCTTACTGATGATGTAATGGTACCCTTTTTAAGTATGTTTATATGTATGTGTGTATATTTAAAATGTTTGTAAAAATACTGATTATTGTGTACCCGAGGATGCTCTGTTCGCCAAAACCCACCGGATATTCGTCAGGCAGAAACACCCCCAGCAATTGTAAGCTTCACACACAACCAAATGAACGTTTAGAACGAACAGGTCGGAATCGGGCTCACAATAAAAAGAGAATTTTCAAATCGTAAATAAAGTTTTAGCAAAAGTGGATAGATATCTATCCACTTTTGGTTTTAGTAGGCATCAGAATATTGTCTTTCTTCAACTGAAATTTAAATCGCCGATAAGATACATGTAGCTTCCCAGAAAAGTTTAGTTTTTATTTTACCGTGGGTAACAAATAATAATACTTAGCTCTCCCAAACCCGGTAAATATCACTAAAAATTCTACAAACAACAACATTAGCTTTTGCTATTTTTGGGTCTCTGATGGGTGGTAACAATTTTGTTTATGTTTTCACCAAAGTCAATCAGAAGAGACCTGTTCTTTAGTATCTTGATTGACGAAAAATCCTCAGATTTCCTATGTTAACCGACAACGAACGTTTCTAGTTATTTTTAGAATATGACCTCTACTAGTACGAAATATATCTTTGAGATAGAGGTCAGACTACCTTATGGCAATTCTATATTTATGGTAGAAATAAATACTTTCATGCTATAACTTATCAAATGATTTTTTTAAACTATGATTTTTCCAATGTATTTATTTTAATTCATTAAAGTTATATATAAACAGCATTTTTGAGAAAAATAAATATTGCAGCCAAAACATTACATATTAGTCCTATAAAGCCATTGTTTAATTTACCTTTAGGAAACGCGTTTTTTTCTTATTTTACAGTTAATATTTTAAAACTTATAATATTACCTTTCTTTTATACCTTTCAAATGAAAAAAGTCGTCAACTGGTCGCAAAACTAACACATTCAACCTCAACGCGTCTTCTTTAATTTTAATAAGTTAAATTATTTCATATACTGTTTATTATACTTGAATATAATAAAAAAATATTAAATTTTTACTTACTGCAGCTTATTTTGTGAAAAAATATTATGTTAATCACGAAATAACTACTTTATTGTGATTAAGTTTGAATTGCCCGCCTTTGGCTTATTAATACAGAAGTAGAATTTCGTTCGTAAAAGCGCCCCTAGCGCTATCACTAGGAACTAATTTACTCACGCAGTTTTGCGAAAGATAGGAAACAAACGGGATGGCCGCTATGGCGCGACAGCGAGCGACAATCAAAGTTGGCCTTGGGCAAAGCCACTTGATTTTTGAACCCCTACTCTTCTATGGAGATGTCCGTCATTTCCTCTAGCTTTTAATTGGCTAAACAATTTGACGTAGTAGCGGCATAGCTTCGTAAGCCCGGATCGGGATAGCACCATACAGATCAGAGGTGGGCAAACATTGTGCGCGTTCATTTTTGAAAATCCTCTCGAAACGAGTGAGCACTTCAAATACGAAGGTCGGTTGCTCTTCTTAAGCGAGAAAGATAAATTGAGCCAGCTCAGGGTGATCGCCGATTAGTTCGCTCAGTCAGTGATTTTTCACGGCGCGGTGAGCGAGATCGGCCGATCGAGGCGCTGGCCTGCTCAATTTTAAGCACCGCTTCCCCTAGCGGTGAGATAATTCGTTCACTAGAAAGCGCTGACGGCGGGCTGAGTGAGATCGCGCCGAGAGAAGCGCTAGTTTTTTAACATCGGAATTTCTCATCCCACTGAACGACGGGGTAGACTGTTTCCCGGAATTCGCTCAAAGTGCTGTGAGAAAAAAGTTTCATTTCTTATAAATTATTTCATAAAAAAGTACATTGAATAAAAAAATCGTCAATAAAATATTATTTGTATAATTTTTTCTCACCGCGCTATGAGCGAATTCCAGAAGAAAGACTATCCCGTCGCTCAGTGGGTTGAGAAATTCCGATGTTAAAAAACTGCCGCTTCTCTCGGCACGATCTCACTCAGCCCGGCGTCAGCGCTTTCTAGTGAACGAATTATCCCACCGCTGGAGGACGTGGCGCTTCAAATTGAGCAGGCTAGCGTGTCGATCAGCCGTTTTCGCTCAACGCACCGTGAACGATCAGTGACTGAGAGAATTTCACGGCTTTCGGCCTGAGCTGGTTCAGTTTAAGAGAGAGAAAATAGCATCGCCAGTATTGAGCACTAGCTTACTTGATCACTCAAATTAAAAAGGTCTGAGCGTTCATTTCAGAATTCGCTCACAATTTTTGCCCACCTCTGAATTAGATAGGTTTCTCCGTTTTTGACCAAACCAATTTCATTAAAGGTTTTCGAGTACGCTCTACAACTTGTTGATTGTAAATATTCGTCTACCACCTATCGTTCAAAAATTAAAAATTTCAAAACGGTGAAAGATTTCACGATTTTTCTGAAAATTCCAAAAGAAAAGGGTCCTCCCCGAAAGAGTGTATCCTGATAATTTCACATTTCTAGCAACTATAGATTTGAGAAAAACGCCTGGGCCGATCAAAATAAGACACCCTGTAGACGCCGTTCACAGTTGAATACTCTTAGTTTTATGAACTTTTGTTATTAAGAAATTGAGATATATTAACACTTTACCTTTATCGAGTCTATCGCGACGCCTGAATGCAAAAACCACGTAACGTTTTTGCGTGCATTTGAAAAACAAAGATTTAAATATTTGAAAGAGTAGGACATACATGTACGTGTTATACAAATATTATATTTTCGATAATATTTTTGATACCACTGGTATAAAAATTCATCTTAAAATGTAAATAACGCTTTGAAACAAAAACAGCGTAGCTTATGTTACGTGCTTTTCGCTTTCAGACGACAAGCGAAGCTTTTACGTGTACACATACTTCGCTATAAAACTGTTGACAAGACAATTATTTAGTACCTCTCTACTAAACGTACCACCTGAAGTCGTATAATTTGCAGACAACGCAACTACGGTGTACAGCGAAATAACAGTCACACTTTTTTAAAACTCAAAAGCCCTAGAATACATGAAGTAAACTTCGCGGGTTTTTCGGAAAATGGCGGGGAAATTCCGCTTCCTCTGGCTGCTATTGTCCTTCGTCAACGCGTATGAAGAAAGTTCCGTTGTCGAGTTGACGGATGCCAATGTGGACCAAGTCTTAGATGATAACGACGCGGTAGTTATCAACTTTTACGCCAATTGGTGCCCTTACAGTGAAATGTTCAAACCACATTTCTTGGAAGCCGGGAAATTGTTTCGTGAAAACTTCGGAACGGGGAACCTCAAGGCTGTAGCCGCGTCCATAGACTGCGTGACGCAAACTAACTTGGAAGCCAGATTCGGAGTCAGCAAGTACCCTACGATGAAACTATCGCTTTATGGAAAAGTATTAGAGAACGAATATAGGTAATGCATATATGACCAAAATGACGCGTGGTCGTGGGCCCGTTTCTGGGTCCATTGTTTTGCGGATAATATGCTGCGTTTGTCCGTAAAACCTTTGATCTCCAGACTAGTGTCCGCTGAAAAATGTGGAATCTAGTCCAGCATCCACTTAAAGATCTAGCCTCCAGTGCTGGCTGGAAGATCTAGTTTCCGCCGGGTGGCGTACTCCTGTAATCCCAAGCGTCTGAGAGGCAGAGTTTGTGGATGGCCGTGTGAGGACGACCACCAATCCCCCAACGGGTGGTCGGAATACTTCCGCCACGGGTGTCCCCACGTATCCCCCCGTTGGCGTGGCCGTTACACATATCTCGCCCTGATTAATCAGGTGGACGAGCGGACTGAATTTGTCCCACACGTTACAATTATTTGTCCCACACGTTACAATTATTTGTATGTCATGTTCCTAAAAACTCGAGAACGGTTAGCTCTAGAGCTTTGAAATTTTAACTAAATGTTCAGGGCCTGATTTTCAACTAATCGCGCCTAATTCCAAATACCTGACATGGTTATTAATCTAATTCAATTTTATTTTGCGCCCGTCTCGACGTTTAAATTTTTTTAACGGGTTAGTGTGAAATTCGTAGAAGGGGAGTTAGTGTGAAAGATTTTTAAGTAGTTTAGGACTTTTTGCTACGCGTGTTAGGTTACGTTTTTGCTCCAGCGTTTACCTTTCTTACGTACAAATTAGATCTAATTCATTAAAACTAAGACCCCGGGCGAAGCCGGGTATTAAAGCTAGTTAATTAATAAAGCAATCGCTATATAAACAGTTCAATTTTTATTTATTTTTTACCATTGAAAATGCTGGATGAGAAAAAGACAACTAAATATAAAAATGGTAGTAATCAGGATAATAAAGCATATAAATTTATATAGAGAATAGTAAAATAAAATAAAATCGTCTGTTTTCCGGCACTCTCAATTAGCGAGTTTCAATAATACCCGACACATGCGTAGTTAGACGAAAAAGTAGACGAGGATGGTACTTTGACGTCACACCTCAGCGGGACCTTGGCTTAGCTTAGGTTTCCTATTGTCGTGGCAAGTTATTGAAACTCGCTTATTGGAGCTACAGAGTGCCTGCTTAGCTTGAGCGTCTCCACTAAGGATGCACCGATATATCGACTTATTTTTATAATATCGGTATCGGCCAATATCCGCTTAAAAATAAGAAAATTCTCGATTAACTAAAGATAATATTTTATTTGATTGGCCGCGCTACGTACGCCAGACTTCAGAAGCTAGATCATATCTTTTTTTAGACAGAGCGTTACGAGTGTAAGCAAATAAAAAACAACGATATTCGATTTGTGATAGGAAATACGTTTCACGTAAAATGAAAAGAAACATATTCGGATATGCTCTTTCAAACTTTTTTTCATGAAAAATTAGAAAAAAAATGGTATGACAGTGTACTGAACAGTCTTTTACAATGATTTTATCATATACACTACTGTTATGATAGATAACATTGTTAATATCAGCCGATATATCGTCCATTATTACCGCCGATATTATCGGCCACGAATAGCCGATATATCGGTGCACCCACTTTAAGATTTCGTCAGTTTCGACATCGCCGTGTTGTTTGGTCTCCGTACTCCACGTCTCCAATTTCCTCTCGAAGATTTGGTCTTAAAGATCGGAGGTTATAGACGAAAGGCTGAGTCGCCCATCTGCTGGTCTCAAATCATGAGCCGTGTTCCGGAAATATGATCCCCCTTTTCGCTATCTTCTCCATACACCGTTCTCTCAATTGACATCAGAACCATCTTTCGGACAAAATTAGGTTCCCTTATGTTCTATAGCGATTATCATTGCGCATTTCCCTTTAATTCTACTTTTGCCAAGTGATTAGAGATAATGATTATGTCGAAATGATTTTTAGTGTTGATCCTAATCCCTAAAACACTAACAGTAAGCTCATTCCCAATACAAAATCAAATTAGTCCGGTATCTCCTTATCCGGCATCTGAAGTCTTAGGGCACGCCGGTGACGTGTTGCCTTCCCCCACTCGTGTTGGGGACCATGATCGTCTCAACCATTGTCTCAACATAGTATAAGTATAAATAAATGCATACGAAAGAATAATCCATCTACCTCGAATGTTAATGTTATTCGCTGGAAATGTTGCTTCTCGGGCTGTCTCTGATTTTTCAAACATAAATAGTGCGAAGGGAAATACACTATTTATTGATTCTTTTAAACTATTAGATAGAACAAATATGGTTTATATATCAATAGATACAGGGTTGTTCAAAAAAAATGTTTTTTTTTTTCAATATGCAAAATGTAAAACGCAAAATACTTTCTCCATAACTCAAAATTTAAAATGCAAAATACCAAATGCATTTGGAAAATTGGTTTTTCTAAATGCAAAATGTAAAATGGTTTTGAAGCTCAAAATAAAAATACAAAATGCATATTGAAAAGGGTTTTTTAAAATGCAAAATGTTTTTTCAAATGCACTCTGTTTACTTCTATTAGTCGCATAAATTCACAATGAATTTATTGTATAGAACATTGATTATTTACTTATTAATTATTATTAATTAGAAATTAAAAATAATTACGTAGATATTTCAAAACTATCCTCGCCGCCAGCGTGGGAAATAAAACGGTGGCACCTAGGAGCAACAAACACAACACCCACACAAGGAGAACGCAAAGCGTCAAAAATCGTGGATTTTCTTGTGTACATTTTTCATTGGCTAGACGCTTTAGCGCCTGCTGCTGTCGGAAGGGGAAAATTCGGAGATTGTCTTCCCCCCGCCCGTAAAACGTTCAGCGTAAAGGCTCGTGACGCTCGTCCAATGAAATTCGTACACAACCCTTCGTTAGCGTGTTTAAAGGCTAGCTGCGTTCTCCTTGTGTTTGTTGCTCCTAGGTGGCACTGTACGAATGTTCTTCTGCTTCTGAGTAAGTAACTGACATTGTGAGTATCGCCATCTATGATTACTTGGGAGTAAATAGCAGATAAACTTTCTCAAACCCACAAAATGTAAATTACAAACTACTTTTTCTAATTCAAAATACCATTTTGCATTTTCAAAGTGCATTTTGAACAACCCTGAATAAATATTCTTACGAAGTGTTAATTTTACATTCTGCATCGTGAGTAATATGCTTAATATTTTGGGCCGTGACGCGGCTGGCAGGGAAATTCGCCCCAATTGCCAAATGCCTCAACTCCTCGATCCCGCGTTGGTACATGCTTCGTTTTAATATCCTAGATGGATAATCCTCTAGTAATTGATATCTTTTAATCTTTTCGACAGAGGTAAAAGAGACGCCAAATCGATCCTGAGCTACGTGGAAGGCTATCTGACGAATTCTGCAATGACCCTGAACGCATCGACTGACTTCGACCAAATTGCCATGAACGAGCCAGTTGTTATCGCTTACGTAACGCGACCAAATAACGACGCCCACAAGATGGTCCAAAAAGTAGCGGCTTGGATGAAAGATTCTTGTCCCGTCTACGTGACGCATGTCGCGGGTCGCTTGCCACTTGGAATGGACCTCGCGAAAGTATGCGCTTTTTTATACATTTAATTTTAATTTAACTCTAATGATATTTCTCAAATATTTTCGATGCTTCTCAAATATATACGATGTTTCTTGTGGATTTCTGGATGTCAAAAAACTTAAAATATTTCTTTGAATGTCTCCAGATTTGTAACATTTATTCGGATTTCTATTCATTGTAGATTTCTATATTTCCCGAAATATTGGAAATATCTTCGTATTTCTCGAAATTTCCCATATTTCTTCGGATTTACTGAGATTTCTAGTAAATTTCCGGATTTCCCATATTTACTTCTTGTGGATATCTAGTTTATCAAAATTATTTATTTGAACAACAAACGTCTTAAGTGGCTAGCCCATCGAGTAAAGTTAACCTATTAGAATTAAATTTAAAGTGTAACTAGATTTACCGAGTAACACTGTGTCGTGACGGAGTCCATATTTTAAATTTCCACTAACAGTCTGAGAAATTCAATATTAAATCTACATTTTAAATAATTTTTTGAATGGTTAAATTTCAATACTTTTAATTTAATTTAGGACCACGTATTTTTAAAAGAGGAAGAGGGCCATTTTAGCGAGTACACACCCGATCTCAGCAACGGCGATAATTTGTACGAATGGTTGAAAAGGCGCTGTCAACCGACTGTCAAAGAACTAACGTTCGAAAACGCCGAAGAACTGTCCGAACCTGGAATTCCGTTCTTAGTCTTATTCAGGGGCAAGGACGACGCTCGCAGCCTGCAGTTGTACAAATCGGCGGTCAGGAGGGAACTGGTCGACTTCTTGCCTTACCGCGTTCGCACTCTGATAGCGGACGGAAACGTCTTTGTCCACCCTTTGCACCGAGCTGGAAAAAGCGAAGAGGATTTGCCCGTCATTTTGTTGGACAGTTTCGTCCACATGTACGTCTTCAAGAAATTCCAAAACGTAGAGATCCCGGGGAAGCTGAAACAGTTCATGGACGATTTTGAGAGCGATAAACTTCACCAGGATTATCACGAAGAGGAAATGTCCAAATTGGTGAATTCGAATGGGAATGATAATTATTATTTTCAAAACGACGACGACTATTTACAAAACGATGTCGACGATGTCGACGATTCGTTCGAAGAAACGAATGTTACTGAACAAACAGAAAGCGCTGATAACATTGATCGCGCGGAGAAAACTTTACAATCTGAAGATGAACCGAGCGCAATTACTTCCACACGTACGCCCACGACGCCACCAGAATCTGCTTTTAAGTATTTACAGCCTTCCAAACATAGGTACACCTTTAAACGCGATGAACTATAATATTTTTGTACATTTAATATTAAACTTAAGAATTCGTCGAGAATAAGAAATTTCTAGCTCTACTCCTTTTAGTGATTAGACAGCACCGAGGGGCTAACAACTATTAGAAAATCTGTACACCGGATTACGCTTAGATTTGCACTGCCAAAGGCAGGGACTTCAAAGATTACGCGTAATCCGATTAGTACAGTCAAAGGTACGGCTCTGTATACACCGATTACGCGGAGTGATCAGCCCCTCGGACAGCACTCGTGTCTATAGCTGTCTATTCGAAATTTCCCAGTACGCTCTTAAATAATTAACTCCGATTGTAGACTTTTTTCGCGTCAAAACACGGTCGCCGCCATTGTCGCATCAATAAAACCGTAGTTCTCGATCACCTAGCAGTGATTGTTGATGGTGATTTTTCTTAAGTACTCCCATGTTCCTACAATCCTAATACAGGATTCTGGTAGGAAGCTTGCTCTTTTTGAGTATGATAGAGGTGAAATATGTTCATGTGAATGCAAATTTATCGAATAAACCATTGTACGCAGTGAAATGGCCATATCTCAATGTTGTGTTAAAATTCCATTTGTACAATAAATGGGTTCTTGATTATTTTAGCGTATTTTATGTACAAGTGCGGCTTTTAGTTTAAAAAGCCACCTTAGTTATATACAAAATATCAACCTTCTGGCTCGTGAATTGGAAAACACTAAATTAAGTAGTACTTTTCTTACGGTACCATTTACACCTCCTACTCAAAAACCATGGTTTGTAAAAAATGGCGGCGTCAGCATTATGGCGTGAAACAAACGCTATAAATTATTTAACAGCTTGTATGGGGTCTCAAAATATTCAGTAATACGGGGAATATAATATTTATCTGACGAAAGACTATCCCGAGACTATCCTGCTAATGCTATTCGCTTTAAAAACGTAAATTCGCCGACTCTCTCTTAAAAAGACGAGAGAAAATTGTCATGACCAAAATACATAATCAAGAATGTATTTATTTATATTTAGGAAGAATGATTATGTTGCGACAATCGCTAAGCACGTTGAACGCCTTTCCCCCGTCTCGCGCGGGGGGAAAGACAAAACGTCACCGGCGTTTGATTTCCATCGCGTTAGGTGACGTAAATTTTAAACAGCCAATGAAATACCGGGACTATTCGTATTATTTTAAGCGGAGGAGCGTACTGGGGGGACCAACGGGTGGATTGAGAGAAAGGCTAAAAACCGTCTCGACATAGACATTCTCCCTAGGTATAAATAAATACATTCTTGACATAATCTAGTGATTTTCTAAAACTATTACAATGATAAAATATGTTTTATAAATGAGTACCTATCCTCTTTCCAACGGAGTGTAAATTTAACATTTTACATGGTTAGACGAAAGAAAACACGATAACCTTTGAGCCGTGATGCAGTGTGGACATCCCAAAATCGTATCCATTGGAAATTATCAGGAATACATACCTCGAACCAGGAATGGTTATCCTCCGTATTCCCTATGGTAAGTTATCGGGGTCCTTCGGGTACCTTTTGCGGTGACTTGTATGAGAAAAAAATTCCCCTTTTCGGGCACGTCTTCCCTCTTTAGGAGTTTTAACCCCACGCAACCTACTGTTTTTACAACCAGGATATTTTTAAGGCAATGAAACTCGTAAGAAAAAACACGTATGCTCTGACGTCAAAATGACGTAAAACAAGATGGCACAGCCACAATAGTAGCCTCTTCCTAATACTAGTACCAATCTAATGACGCCTGAATTACATGTATATCGAGTGCCGTTGAAGATAATTCGTCGATTCCCGGGGACTTATAAGGACCTATAGCTTCCATTGAATTTTTCACCTTCACTAACATCACTAGCCCGCATACATCAGGAGCGAAAATAACAGCCTCTTTCCTCTATTATAGAGGAAGAGGCCAAACACGGTCACTTAGATAACCCGAGATAACCATTCCAAGTTCGAGGTATATTAGGGTCAAGTGGGGAGAAGATTAATTGTTGCGAAGGGTCGCAGTCGATTCAAATCGAATTGTCGCTTTAAAATTGTGTTCAAGAATTTGTCAAATACGGGAGCTATAGGTTTGTACGAAATGAGCTATTAGGAAATAAAAAGATTTGGAATTTCTAAGGAATATTATAGTGGCCCTGATGATTCTCATAGAAACGGTCGTGGTTTACAGCCGATATTTTTTCCCTACATCTCCTAGGGGCTAGTGGTACTGAGATCGCGTTTGACAGTTTAACCTTATTCATGTATCCACCACCAGAAAAAAAAGTGCTAGACTATTTGGTAAAAATTTAATGTGACAAGTCCGTTTTCATTTATTGTTTTTAATATATTTAGAAAATAGTTAGAAGCGTTATTAAACGGACATTTTCGATACATCTTCCATGAGTATATTCGTTTAAATGCAAGTTGTATAAACCGGTATAAATAAAGTCAACAAAATTGAAAGGATACATTACCAGAATCGAGAAAAAAACAGAACAGCCAAAAAAAAAAACATGATTAAACTGATAAATAAAAAAACACCCTTCTATAACCCTCATGGCGAATTCACAATTTTCGTATGTTAAAAACCAGTTTCGTTGTACGCAGTATTTGTACACAATTTTGGCCTTACATTTGGCTAAAACGGGGATAATAAAATAAAATATACATCAGCGTAATGACGGCAAACACTGAACCAGGAGCATTCAGATTTTCTTTCGAAGGTGATTGGTCAGTAAGCAATGCGTCGAACTTTGTTGTTTGCTATTGCTGGCGCTCCTTTCCTTGATTCTCGCTTGCAAAGTAAGTAAAAGTCCGCTGAGAACGTCGTGGTTGTGTAGTTTTTTGCCGAATATTAATTTCCGAACCGAATCATCGTACGTCAGAAGGGAGACGGTGTTTTGCAGCAGGAAGCCTTGGCAGTATTCGAGCAGTTGGACGGCGCTGTAAGCCTTGGCATGGATGTAAATTGACACGATGTTGTCGGCGTCGATTAACTGGGAACATCGCGCTTCGCAGTACCGTAGAAGACCGTCCAATTGGAAAAAGCTTGCGGCTGCCATTAACTGGTAAACATAAATATAATTCATTATTAATTGATAATTAATAATAGTACTCGTGAAAAGACTTGTAGGAACGCTGAATAGCTCTAATTAAATTAGGACTTAAATTAGACAGAGGCAAAATATTTTTTGTGCACCTATTTACAGCCACTTTTAGTTACCACAGTGAAGAACGTTCTCAGAGCATAGCAAGTGCCCTGAGCACACACTATGCACTGAGCAGTTTAAGGGTTTTGCGGCCTTTGCCATGGATATATATTATGCTTATGGATTCCCTACTGCGGGAAAACGCGGCCAGCAAATGTCTTTCAGCAGTCAGCGCCATCTAGTTATGTCACTCGAAAGTGAGCAGGAAATCGGGTGAGAAACCTTTTTTTTACCAGTCTGTCGTCTGCTTGTGAATCCACGTGTATGATTTTAAAGGTCTCGAACATATTTAAGTGAACCACGGCCACAATTGTCTTGAATTTACTAATCCTGATTTTATTTCACTGGTGAAATTTAAGGAAGTTGATTAGACTTTAGCATCATTTAAAAAAAAACCTTTAAAACTACGTAATTAATTAAAAGAAAACACCATCTGAATTCTGAAAAACCGTTAAGAGCCGAGCGAAAACAAGGTTTGAATTTGATCATGCGCAGAAGATCTAAAAACACAGATTTCCGGCTCACTTGGAAAGGCGTGGTAGGGGGGGGGGATTTCCCACCTCAAACGAAGAGCGTGTCCGAATGTCAAGAAAAGCCTGCGAGTAGAGAATCCATAAGTATTATACAGGATGTTATGCCATAATTTTAAGGAGTTGTAGGGGGTGAGTTAGAGGAATGCCTGTTTTTCCCCATTTTCCTACGATGCATAACCTTTTGAAACACCCTGTATATAACCATGGTTTTGCGTCCCTCCTATAGAATCAAAAATCAATGTTTGGTTTCCGGTGGGGGTTGAGCCTTAAAACCCCTTCGTTACGCCCTTGTGGCAAATACTGAACAAAATTCAGCTCAACTGTAAACTCACTAAACGCGCTGATAAATAAGCGAAAAGTGAGAAACTCCACTTTTGCTTCTTCAATAAAAGGGAAAACAGAATAGCGCTGTACGAATTTTTCAATGAGCGCTAAAAACGAGGTCCTTTTTATGATTAGTACTTACTTCGAGAACGTCGTTGTGATGAACTTCGAATCCTTCGTATCCCCCTTTGTACAAAAATTCCATCACGACCTGCACATAAACATATTCACAATTAGGTTACGTCATAGTGACATATAAACTAAATTAATTTTGGGCCATACCTGAAAAATTTCGTATCGAATATCCGTTATTTGTACCACCGGTATTGTCCCATCACTGACTTTCGATGTCAACATGGCCCGGAACCTCAGGGAGGCGTTGACCAGGATAATTTTGTGCGCGTAGAAAACTCGACCTTCCAATCGAAACTGGACATCGGACATTTCAGGGTTATTGACGTATTTTGGATCTAAATTAAATGGACAGAGCAATGTGACAAGAGATTTGAAACGGTTTGAGAAAAACTACTAAAATGGTAGGATGTTCGATGGTGGATCAACTAATTTCAGGTTTTCGCCGCCATGGAGTGGTGATGATTACGTTTTAGCAAGAATGTATTCAGCAAGGCCGATGTTTTGAGCCAACCTTCGCATACTCTGTAACGAGAGTTCACCTGCTTCGATTTTTCTCGACTCTTTTAGCGTTTTCCATTTGACTACTCAAGATTCTCTCCAAATTTGTCCCTAGCTTCGATAGATAAAAAATGGAACACATTCCGAAAATTCGTGAGCTTCATTTTCAAGCTGAAAATTACTGAACGTGCTTGGAGATATCTCAACCGGTGCGAGAACAATACATGGATAACGAGAAAAATGATCCATGCACGAAAATGGAACAGAAAATGGGGATGAGAGTGATTTTGAGCGAAGTCTAATGGCAAATGCTATCTTTCACACAGACGGTCGTCATCTATGTTTGTCTTTTGTGATTAAAAAGCAGATGAAGATTAGCTACGAATAGAGGTCGGCGGAACGAATAAATTAACCGGCAAAATTTCGATTAACAATAAAAAGTTTGGTTAACTGTTTTTTAGGAAAAGTTTATACGAATAAACAACGATTTAACATGCAAAAATATTCGGTTTTTTCGTATATTTTTCGTATAATTTGCGGTTATGAATATAAATAAATAATTGGATAATTTCTTATTCAAACGCCGATCTCTAGCTACGAAGAATGCGAGGGTGGTACCTTCTGCTAACATATCGCTGCATGGACGCCGGCAGGGGGTTGGAAAACTGAGCAAATGCCCCCCTTTAATGAGCTATAAATGCTCTTCTGAAGTTCCTTCCCCCTTTTGCCTAGGTATAGAAATTGTGTCCCCCACCCTACTTGGAAAACTTTCTGTGGGCGCCCGGTCTCGCTGCATAAAAATGGGCAAGCCTCCTATCGTAGTATACCAGAGTGCAGTGGGAAATGGGTATATGAAATTAATTTACGAGCCCCCCAAATAGTACCCAAAATTTTCAAGCTTTATACGTTGCTTTTATATATGTACTGCAGCATAGTATGATAGGAGTTTCCACAATTCTAAAAAGTGCATTGTCTAGCAAAATTTTCTCTGAACGTGAAATTCGTTGATGCACCAAACGAACGTTGCGCTTTAAACTCTTTTCTAGATCAGAGTACTACTTTCTTTTCAGTTAGTGTTCCTTCACCTTGTGTTAATTAATATTTACCAATTCGGGCTCCGCCGTCAATTGTAACGTGGCTGATTGGTTTGATGGGGTCCTTCCCGTAACAGCTCGAGAAAATGTCAGCCAGCAAGAGACTAGTTCCTTCATTCTGTATGGTAGAATAAAGTACACTGTTAAGCCCGGTAAAATAGCGTATTACGGAAATAAGAATATTAAAATTGTATTGTTCAAATTCCTAGGTATATCGTAATGAATGATTATAGAGATTAATCGAGTACTTACTTTACTGTGTCTAAATATGTTGAAAAGTAACGGTAAGCACTCGTCAACGAATTGGCTGCTACAGTCTTCCGGCCATATCTGCAGGAAGTCTTGCAGCAGTTGGTCTATGATTGTTTCCAGTTGTAAATCATGAGCGGTTGCTAAAGTGTACATCCAACAATGAAGGGTCCACGGCACTCCTGTAAATCATTAAAGATAAAAACATTTACTTCAATTGTGCTAACGCTAACGAAAAATTTAAACGTTAACGTTAGAGTCAAATTTAAATATAAATGATAAGTTTAAAGTGCGCGTAACTCCAATATAAAAAACACATCCAAACAAAAACGTAAGAATCTATTTGGCCAAGCGAGGCTTACCGATATTCCTCAAATCCAGTGTAATTTCCAGGTGTCCATTTTCAGCGCTGTGGTACATGGCTTCTTGCAAAACTCGAAGTTGCGCCTTGTTCAATTTTAAGATTTGACTAGTCTCGGATACTCCGGATGAATTTGACGCCAACTGATTACTGCTACCACTGGACCAGCTCGCTTCATCCGAATTCATTGGCATTAGCTGAAGAAAAACAATTATATTCAAATACAAATAGTTTCTAGAATACAGCAAGCTTTGATAAGTTCAACAATAAGTCTAGGTATGGCGCCAAGTTTTAGGCTGTTACCCGCTACTCCCTATGATAGGGTGGGATAGAAAACTGCCGAGACGACACCACAATAAATTCTTATGCGACGTATTCTTTACGTGGCGTGTGAACGATATTTACCTGAAGTCTGTTGCATCTTTTCTCCCCAGATTGAGCGGGTGGTGACGAATTGGAACCTTCGGCCAGTATTTCCTCCAGGGACAACACTTCTTCGCGGCTGCTCTTGGTGTGGTGATGGACGTGAGGATGGGCCAGTAACTTGTGCAAAATGGCACGTTGTCCGTGAGCAGCTGCCACCGAAATGGCGCTGAAACATCCGCGCTGCGAAGAGCCACCATAACAAGAGAGCATGTCCTTGGGTGTCGTCGACAGGAAAGGATCGGCGCCATAGAACAACAGCAAACTGCACAGCTCCATTTTTCCTACAGAAATGACCAACAAAAACGATATACTTTTAACTAAGCATTCACGGTAATTTATTCAATTGAATAATTCGTTTTAAGTACCTGAAGCGGCGGCTAGCTGAAGTGGCGTTTCGGTAATTTTGTCTTCACTCAATCGAGCACCACCCTCAGGATTCGCTCCTTTCTCCAACAACAGCTAAAACAAGTATTTATGCAAGTATGAAAATAAAAATTAAAAACACCAGAAATTTATAATTACGCGTCACATAAGTGTGTTAGTTCCATATAAATTCCGCGTGTTAATATTTACTGAGAGATATTTCTACAATGACCACATATTTTTGGTGGACTTTAGAGTAGTTAACTTTACTTGCTACGTGTTCTTTGTGAGGCGTAGGACTGGAGTGTGACCATTTGTTCTTAAGTACCATTTTTTTTCGTTATACCCGCTGTTGTATGAAGTCAATTCAACATAGCTCTACGCATAGCTATCAGCAATTATTTCAAGTAACTGACACACTTATGGAACATGATTATGGACATATGGTAGACAGTACAGAACGTTCTAACTCAATCTATTTTAAATCTGCTTTAATTTCGAAAAGTACCTTAATGATTCCTAAATGACCTTGCGTAGTGGCGTATGTGAGAGCGGACCAATGTTGGGTTTCTTGATTTACACTCGGATGAAAACTGTTTGGTGGCGGGGACTGAAATCGAAAAAAATTATTTTACTATTAAATAATGGTTCCACGAGGCAACGGTAAACACGCGTTTATTGTCCAGTGAAAACCAGCCATTAGCTAAAAATTGTGGTCAGAATCATTCACAATTAAGTTACATTGACGACTAGTCAAAAAGTAATTTATTAATTGCTTACATCACTTAATTTAATAGAAATCTGATAGTCACTGGTTTTAACTACAAATTTATTTTGCAAAAATTAAGTCACTGAACCAAAGGATATGTTTGATAATTGCAGATCAGACATCAAGTTGCAATAAAAACAAATTGCTAATCCTAGTTCCAGAATTGTGTGGTATTTCCAGATATAACCTCCAATCAAATATATTAAGATTTAACAATATCTTAAAAGAAAAAGAAATCCCACAAAAAAAAACCAGATAATCCTGGGTTCTATTGCAAAAATCAACGAAAGAAATAGGAAACATTTTTTTGTAATCCATACATGTTTCAATTTAATATCACAAAATAGTTTTATTTAAAGACTGAAAGTTAAAAATAAACAACCAAATTCACTGGCGTGCACAAACGTTAGCACAAGTAGGGTTCTCTTAGCTTTAGCGAATGATAATTCGTTCAATCAAGATTCTGTTCCACAATTCAATGAGTGACTTAGTTATTAAAAACTAATATCGTAGTGCAGATTTGACTGACAAGGAGACTACCCGAGGTGGTTATCACCGATTTTGTTGAAACTCGGGGGTTAGGTAGACCTTATGTTAGTATGAAAATTGCCGAAGGGAAAAGTTGCAATAAGCTTTAGTTTTTCTATGGCAACCGAAAATCTTTTTGATCTCTCAATACACAAAAATATCCATTTAAAAATCATGGGATTTTCTCGGTTTCACAGGCTTACTAACTTACTTAAAAAATTTAAAAAAATTAAATTTTCAAAACTTACCTAAAAAGATGAATTTGACCTATTTTTAAAAAATTGATAAAGGATTTGGGTAAAATTGAACAATTTTGGTTAAATTTTAACAAAATTTGGGTAACCTAGAAAATACCATGCTTTTTTAAATGGAGAGGTCAAAAACATTTCCGGTTGCCATAGGAAAACTAAAGCAAATTGCAACTTTTCCGTTCGGGAATTTTCATATTACCATAAGGTCTACCATACACCCGAGTTTCAACGAAGTCGGTGATAACCTCCTCGGGTAGTCTCCTTGTGAGTGTGAAATGGCGATTTGAAATCCCACATTTTCAAAACCAATTAATACTGCCTTCTTTATCCGCGATACATTGTACAACAGAATTAGGGGTCAGTCAGACCGCCATTTATAAGTGTTAATTTAATACTACCAAGAATGTATTTATTTGTACTTAGGTAGAATAATTATGTTATTGAGATGATTTTTTGCGTTACTCCCAATCCACCTCATGTTCTAACAGTAAGATCCTTCCCCCAAAAAATTTAATCCATCCGGTATCTCATTAGTTTCATGCAGGCGTACCTCAATGTCCACGTCAGCTGAAGCGTCAAGTAGTACATGCGTCATGGCTTCGTCTGATCGGATGCACGCGAGCATCAAGGCAGTGTGGCCATACTCGTTGAGGGTGTTTAATCTAGTGGGTGGAAGGAGCTGCAAGGCGTGGGGAACCAAATCCGTCCTTCCGCAACTAAGCATTCGGAAAGCCAAGTCGGTTTTAAGAATTTTGGCACACTCTGTCTCCTCCATCGCTTTCCTTCGGAATAATTTCTCGTCGTACGACCTTGAGAAATGAAATTGCCATATTTTAGCACAATACGACCGAACAAACGTGTCAACTCCAAAACCGAAAATAACTTCGACCAAAACGTGACAATTGTACTGGGATTAAAACGTTTCCCACATATCACCTTAGCGCTGTTGGCAACAAGCCAACACAACCCGCGATACCCATCTAGATCAATTTTGATTTATTTTCAAAATTTCTTTTCTCGCTAGGGATAATATTGCGCTGATTTTCCACACATTTATTTATTGGCTTCAACGACAATCGTGAAATGTTTGTCAATTTTGTTCTTACAAAAGTTGAAATTGCATTATGAAACCGTGCAACAAGGCACCCAAAGTATAAGTTGAAGATAAGAGAGAAGATGCTTAGTTATTGAGCCCTTTAGAGATCAGATTAAGTTAGGTTGTCGAATCGATATGCCTTAAGCCCAACGTAACAACACGATTTATAGTGATACGATTTACGTCTTACCCGAGGTATCTGACAGGACAATCCACACCAGGAAGGAGTAGCCTCGCCGCTTGCATGACGTCATCTTTATCAATTACTTGACACCTTCTGTGTTCCGCGTGTGCTGTTGCCACTCTGACCCATTCAACTAGTGGAGGTAGTACTAGATATGGCCTAAAAAAAAATCTCTAAATGTTTGTTTCCAAGTACAAGCAATTTTTGAATTCGTCTATTCTCAAGAAATTTTCGTAAAGCGGAATACTGATCGAGGACTACTACAAATGGTCAATACCTTTCGTAAACCAATTCTTGAACTGGAGGAACTCTGTGAGCGACATGATCGGCGTGCTCCAGCTGGGAACACCTCATGAAGTAGTAGAGGGCGTGAAGGGCTCCGGGGCCCCAGGAAATACTCTGTCGGCCCGACGTAGCCGCGTTTAGAACTCTGTTGTAGTATTGAGCCACCCTGGCTAAAATATCACCTGCAAAGGAAATAAGATTACCATGCGCAGGGACATGCCGTTTCGTTGCAATATAAGTGGTCGAACACGCGACGAGGGGCTACCCACTTGCCCTAATTGGTATGAGCAATGAATGAAATGATTACGTTATCATTCTTTAATCACTACATAATCATTCTGTAATCGCTAAGTAATCATTTTGTAATCAGTACGTAATAATTATGTAATCAGTACGTAATAATTATTTAATTACTTTGTGATCATTCTGTATTCTTTAGGTATAATAATAATTATGTAATCACAACGTAATAATTATGTAATCACTACGTAATAATTCTGTAATCACTACGTAATAATTCTGTAATCACTACGTAATAATTCTGTAATCACTACGTAATAATTCTGTAATCACTTCATAATAACTGTAATCATTCTGTAATCCCTACGTAACCACTGTAATCGTTACATTGAATAAATGTTCACTGATTACGTAATCAGTGAACAGAAAAAGTAGTTTGCCCCTCGGTGCAAAATTTAGATTCTTTCAATAATGATTAGGAATGAAATAAAATCTGCTTAGACTGTAAAAAGATATTGAAAACTGTCGCCGTTGAACGTAACAAAATGACATACCTAATTCGTTGATTCCACCGACGCAGGTGGTGAGAAGGTTTTGCTCAATAGATTTTGGAATACCCGTTCTGGTGGATTCAGGAGTGCTTTCTCCCGGTTGTTGGAGCTGCGAGGAACTTGAAGATCGGCTGCTAATGCCACCGCAAGGGGACGCCGAAGAAGAGATGGACGACGACTGCGAATCGCTGTGTCCTGGCCAACTGGGCAGTGACAAGGCACCTAACGAAATAAGATACTTTAATTAATGATAATATTCACCGGATTTGGTTCCACCTCGAATTGTAATTTCCAAATGGAATTGCCTTTAAATAAAAGTGAACTGCTCTTCCTAGAGCAAACATTTAAATGACATTTTCACTTTTATATTCCTTCCTGAACTGCGACTGTCCATTTTAGATCATTTTGCTAAAGCAAACTAGAACCACATTATGTTCCTTCTATTCACTACATTTTATTTGGTAAATAACGAGCTGATCTTCATTGAGCAAATAATCATATAAGTTTGCACACTTTGATATTCTTTCTAGAATCTTTATCGTTCAACTTATATGATTTCAATATAACAAACTGAACAGTAATATATTTTACCTATCCATTACATTTTACTTTGTAGAACAACGAACTGTTCTTTACCAAGGAAGCATTAAATGATATTTTACACAATTTAGTATTCCTTGTAGAACTGTTAGTGTTCAACTTAAATCTTTCGTTGTGTCAAACTAGAACAGCAGTTTGTTCTATCTAAACATTATATCTGATTGTTTAAATAAACATTAACATCTTTGTAGAACAGTTATTGTTCAACTTAGATCATCACTGCATACCAAACTAGAACGGAATTATGTTCTATATATAGTTTTTATAGCTTTATAGAAAGGAGAAAACTGTTATACGTTGAACTAATGAATTAGTTTAGTAAAACTATTTACCTATGTAAGCTTGTTTTAGTGTCTTCGCGATGATTTCATATTGACACCGAAACGATAATAAATATTTAGTATTTTATTGTGTTTTCATATTAATTATGCTTTTGTTCAACTTCAGCAAATGTTAATACGCCGATATTTGGAAAATCTTGGTGCTTGCCCGATAAAGGACTTAAAAACGTCGTTGATACCTAAAACCATAATTGACCTTATTATAAAAACTTGCTGAGGTTAACGGTAATAGTAAGTGTAGGGAGCTGACGGTTGGCTCGCGTGGCATGAAGGGCTTGCCACCATCCTCCTAAGCATTGTAACCCGGCCACCTGTTACTTGATCACGCACAAGCAACATTGCTTATGTGGTCGAAGGTGGTGCCTTGGGTATTAGCTCTATTTAAAAAAAATAGTTCACACATACGCCGCGAGCGTATTCGGCGCTGAGTGTAGCTTCCAGGTAATAATGGAGAGGAACCTCCTTTGCCAACTAATTTTTGTTTGGAACCAAGGCTTATTGAAAATTTAAACGCTTTCATCGTGAAAACTGCCGCTTAATTCGGCCAAATAATGACTAATTATTGAATCGGAATGTAAAATTATAAACAATCGCTACATTTTTTAGGTACTTTTTAAAATTGAGGTCTCCATCAACGTAGCCTGGTAGTCATTCTGCCAACAAAAAGATATAGACTACTAGCTTGTCCACAGTAGCTGAAGTTTAGTGTTTCGTCTATGTAGACCAGGTTTATAGGTCGATTAAGTTTTCATGATAACAACAATTGCATTATATGAACTGCATTTTATATTAACAGAATAAGGGCGTTTCAATATCTGCCATCTATTGACTTTAAAACTAACTATTATAATTTTTTTTTCATTACAAAGGGAAGCCTAAACTGACGTTATAGTTCACCGAGGTCACGCGGAGGTATGACGTCTGCTTTTTCGTCTAACGGCGCGTGTGTCAGATATTGAAATTCACTTAATGTAATTTAGCATTTTGTACAAAATACAAAAATAAAAATAATAAGAACTGATTAAAATTGTTAATTAAAAGTGTAGGAACGTTTCTAAGAAGATATTTATTCTAGTTTTTATTACTTTATATGCGAAAAACATCAAAATTCGAAAAAAGGTAGAAGTTTTCAGAACGATTTTTTGACGTGATGATAATTATTTTGTATCTCGCGTACGAACCACATCTCACCGAACATCATTTAAAGTTGTAATATGTCGAAAACTGTGAGAAAGAGAACATTATAAAGGCCTTATCTTTTCTGTTTATCATATTCCCGATTGGCCATTAGAGTCAGAAACCTATAATTAACAGTATGATAAAATGTTGAATGAAGATTTGAAAGATTGACGACCCGGGGGCGACCTTCCCATACCGTGTCCCCCCCCCCCCCAATCCCTTTGGAACAAAAAAAAACAAGTTTTCGCACAACGTGTCTTGCCTCAGCCGTCACAACGTATCAACAAAAGTTAAAAACGCTGCAATACTTTAAATTTGTCAGTGGGGCGTTTTAAGGACGAAAAATTTTAAAAGCGGGGAAAAGTGGTAAATGTGATGAAAAGCGTCCGAAACGGGGAAAATATTTTTCGGTTAAATTTTACTATTAAATTAGTAATTAAATTTTTAAACAATGCCATTGAAAGTTTCAGGTTCTAGGCAGGTAGTAGTAGTCGTTGTTTTTTTTTCGTGTGCCCTCGGCAATCGGCATGTAGATATTGGGGAAACGAATGTTAAATAATAAATTATTGTAGGAGGTACTACAAGCTGTTCACAACCAAACTAACCCCACCCCCTCCCCCTACCCGTTTGTGAAAATAGGAAGAAACAAATTATTCGAATGGGGAAAATTTGCGGGAAAAAAGTTCATTGGAGCGGCGAAAACTAGAATGTTTGCTCCTAAAATAGGGGAAAATCACGACTGTCGAGTGAAAACATCGTTTGTAAAATTTTGGTCATTACAGGTAGCATCACGTAATCAGGAATGCGTTTTTAATACAAAAAAACACGTTGCCCAACACTCAAAATTCAAGCCATTCCGTGGCCCTTAGAAGGTAGTATAAATAAGTGTTTTGACAATCGTGGGTAGTAGTAATGCTCTTTTCATCTACAGCTACATCTGAAGTTGTTCCCATATTGAAAATGCTACCTTCCACTTGGACGCATGCCTTCTATTTTTGATTTTGGTGATAAAAAGTCAGACGACCTTTCACTGAGAGGGTGGTAACAGAGCCGATAGCTATTGCCCAATGGACTTAGGTACCTCAAAACATTCTTGGTTTTAGGGTGCACTCCTCCAAGCTTAGTGGCCAAGACGATTTTCCTTAATAACTCACTGGTCACTGCGTAGACATGGGAAAACTACAAACAAGATTCTGTTACACAACTCAATGCGTGACTGGGTAAAAACTAATGTAGCGATGTTGAGACGAATTTTAGCGTTGATCCTAACAGTAATATATTATTATATCATATTTACATGTTTCACAATTAATATGTAAATCTTAACTTATTTTTAATAATAACTAATATTTTTATTTAAATTAAACATTTTCACATTGAAATTACTTAACAAAAATTTATATATATATATTATTTACTATTTTGAGAAAAATCGCAAAAATCCAGAAATACAAAGGAGATATTGTAAATATTTGTAAAACAGATATCTGTGGTACATTGGTTTTTCGAAGTGGCTATAGCCCCATTGTTTGTTTGTTTTCAGATTATCCTTGTTCACTCGAATTGCCAGCGGAATAAAACGATGTTTGACCTTCAAATCTCCCACATTCCAAAAATACCCAATGTAAAGAGTTATGTAAAATCTTATCTTTCGCTAAAAAGAGGTTAGTTGTAACCTCGCGTTTCCTATGGCCTCTTAAGAATATGGGACAAAATGTCATATCAATATCGTAAACTTCACAGACATTAACGGGGAATCCGATAAACTCGTCGGTGAACGTAAAACGAAACGGGGCAGCGAAAAAAGAAACATTCCGGGGCGAATTGGAAGAATTAAAAAAAAATTGTCGCGGCCCAGGATTTTGATGGATTCAACAGAAACTATAATTACGAGTATAAATTTGGACGGGAAAGTTCCGGAGCAGTTCCATCCGCATTTTCCTCGCTACAATATTATAGTGTCGAAGGGGGGGATCAACGGATCAAAGGGAAGGGGGGAGACATCGGCGAGCTACCTGACTGCCTACCTTCGTGGTTGGCCATTTTCAGCAATTCACGCTCAGCTCGTAATGCTAGCTCATCTCTTCTCTCGCTCAGTGTTACGTAATAACAAGGGTGGACCGTTAAATTTGCGGGCCCTGGACTAAAAATGTTTGCGGCCTATCCAATTAACCCAAGTTTGGGTGTATCAGATGCATTTTGCAGGGGAATTGGAAAATGTAATTTTTCTTAAATATTTAATTTCAATTGTTTTTACTTTTTTGACCGCGAAGGAGCCTTTTTGATTGAACGGGGCCCTTGGCTGCAGCCCCTAAAGACCATGCCTAAATTTGCCCCTGCGTAATGATAGTTAAAAGGTATAACACAATCTGCATTATTATATTTATATGGAAAGAAAAGCTAAGCAGAATTTGCTTTGAACGAATCATCTTGGCCACTAAGCTCGGAGGATCACTCGCGGGAAAGACGCGCTCTTTGGAATTTTGCATAAGGCAGTAGGAAACTAGGAATAGAGGCTCCAACAGACTTCTCACTCTGAAGTCCAAACAATAGCGCTCCTAGCGGCGGAAAAACTTCGTTGATCAACCATCGAACGACCTCCCTTTAAAGGAACTATAAACCTCGTTTACACATTTTGCATTATCACACAAACACCGCTAGCTAACTTGGTGCTAGGTGTAACTCTCGGGTTAGGACGGCGAGGTATCTAATTTTCGCTCAAGGCCAACTTGCCAAGGATAATGAACATTAAATGTATATACAACTCCAACTTCAGTGAAATACCGTTACATTATTAACTCGGATATATGAAACACAAATGCGTTTTGACTTGAATTGATGGCGATCAATGTAACCTGGTATTCATTCGACAAAACAAATAGAGATAGTCAAGTACTCAGCAGCTGAAGCCATTTAAGAAATTGTAGATCTTTCGACGAGAGAGAGAGGGGGAGTGTCGTGCAACCCAGGGCCCGGGTTCGGGCTTTTCTTCCGGGTTTCTCCCTGAAAACGTATAGTTCTCTTCCGTAATAACAGACTATATTGAGGCCCGAAACTACAGGCCCGGCCAGGGGATGTAAAACCTCTTCCAATTACTGGGCCCGTGTTTCATCAGAAAACCTACAGTTATTATTTTGAGCTAATTAAAGATCAAGATTGCTCGTATCGCTCATAAGAAGCTTTAAGAAGAAAGAGGTGGCCCATCTCACTCAATAAGAGCTAATTAAAGAGAGGTGGCCCATCTCACTCAATAAGAGCTAATTAAAGAGGTGGCCCATCTCGCTCAATAAGAGCTAATTAAAGAGGTGGCCCATCTCGCTCAATAAGAGCTAATTAAAGAGGTGGCCCATCTCGCTCAATAAGAGCTAATTAAAGAGGGGGATCATCTCGCTCATTAAAATTTAATTAAATAGGTAGCTCATATCATTCATTAATAGCTAATTAAAGATATGTTGCTCATCTCGTTCATTAATAGCTAATTAAAGAGGTTGCTCATATCATTCATTAATAGCTAATTAAAGATGTTGCTCATCTCGTTCATTAGTAGCCAATTAAAGAGGTTGCTCATCTCGCTCATTAAGAGCTAATTATAGAGGTAGCTCAGTACCGCCTCAAACCGCGCAAAACTCGCTCGTAATTGAGCGGAGAGTGCCCAAGTACCGCCTGTCGTCTAATCTATGTAGGCCGTTCTTTCATTCGGAAGAAAAATGTATCCGGGCAGTGTGAACTTGACTTTAGCACTCATTGGCCGCGTAGGCCATATACCGGCTTTCTGAAATACACGTAATAGCGCGAGGGAATTCTTTGGGGATCCGTCCGGCGAATATTTGGCCCCGGGCCGTTTTTGGTTCGGTGGCGGCGCTGTGACGCCGACTTCGGGAATAGCCTCTCGCTCGTACGTACGAGGGATGGAACCAAAAAAAACATATTTGGGAATACGCGACGATCGTACGATGTTTCGCTATATTGACTACGAGTGGGAAAAAATCGTCGGAGAAGACCTGTTTCTTTGGAGGCGCTGCTTTATAAAAATACCACTTAATAAACCGCGCCGAAGTAAATTTATACAACTTTGTTGGATGGAGTGTGCCACGGGCGATGCTGTTTTTCAAACAGGAATTTAATGTCAAACGCCAGAGAGTCACTCGCCAGCAATTCCAAACAAAAAACACACTAAACCTTATCGTTTCACGTCCATGGATGGCTAAAAATAGCTATAGAGTTGTACCACCCCATATCTTCTCATAGACATTAATACGGTTAAAGGATATGATCGCGTATGGGTTTAAAAAAAACAAATAATTAATCAGAGTTTATTGAGCGTATTTAGACTTTAAATGGTATAGTTTTGAGCATGATTAAGTCAGATTTATCTTCCACCCGGTATAGATTCGCAAAAATAGAGATAACTGTTATACAGCTTATCTGTTTAGTTAAATATGTAAACATATATGGGAAACATAATTCATTTATCGGTTAATTTACTCTAATTATGGATCATTGAATGCTATACAATAATTTTACCTCGTTGATTTTGTAATAATATTGCTATATTTTGAAATATGATCTCTTAACATAAGTTACCTGAGCTATATGAAAATCGTAATTATGCTTCTGTTTGGGGTTAAGGCAACCAAAATGAACCAACTTAAGCCGAATTTTTAAAACTAAAGAGTAGCGCGTGAAAGTACTCCGAGAGTGACAAAAATAAAATTTTAATAACTACCGAGATTTCGACGGTGCTCACGCAATTCGCGCGTGCCAAGAATATTCTAATAATCTTCTGACGTAAGAGCGACATTTTAACAAATTGGCTCAGACCACAAGCAATTTTTAAAATTAACTATTCGAATTCCTAAAATTACCCTTTAAAATTTATACTCGAATTCAATTGCTTCAACTAATTTTTGATTAATACTAAAATATGTTAAGTTTACAGGAGTTCTGCCGTGAATTACAAGATTTATTTCGTTATTGACTATTTGACATTTCGGCATTTAGTAGTTTCATCGTGCTGATTGCTACCTTGACATTAAACTTCTATTGTACATTTTGTTCTTAAAAAAAGGATTATTTATCGCTGTGGTGCACAGAGTGTTATAGCATTAGCCTATAACTTTGTTTCATAAGTGTATCAGTTAGACGAAAGAATTACTAATAACTATATGTGGAATTATCTTAATCTGACGTCGTACGCAAAAAAAGCCCTTCTAGGGAGAAAAATGCGCAACTTAAATACCAAATTGCCAGTGTACCACATTCCGGCTCACTATGACGTAAAGGTGAAACGCGCAAAATAGCCCTAAAGATGGTCACACTATTTCTTGAATCGCCAAATTTCTAAAAATTTTATTAGTCATAACAGGCAGTTCAAACGACTTCAACTGGATTTTAAGGTCCAGTAGACCGTGACTATAGTTTGAGGTTCACCAAAAATGTGTGGTCATTCTAGAAATGGTTATCAGTAAAAATTACGCAGCGTAAGATAGGGAACCGACACACTTACACGAACGGTAATTATAAACTTATGGTAATAATTCACTCCTCCCCAAAAATATGTAAATTATCACGATTAAAAAATAAACGTTTTCGTAATTATACGTTCGGGTTGGGAGAGATTGTAAAATGAATTGTTCAAATAGCGTAATGGAGCCAACTAATAGAATTTACGAATAAAATTACGAAACGAGTGACGTATCCTTTGAATATTCCACGAGAAAGGAGCGCTCAAGCTAACACGACATCGGGCGAACAATATTTGGCCGTGCCCGCAGCGACAGGCAAACCGGTAAAGTGAGATTGAAATGAAGGAATTCACGGGCTACGAAACTCGTAACCTCCCGCTTGTCAACGATTTTACAAATTGTCAGGTTTTTTTCTCCAACTTATTAGAAGGGGGTAAAAACGGGTCATTAAAATCCCATAAAATAGGCGGCAACAAAATTGTTTGACCCGGGTCTCCCGAAGTAGTTGAATACATTTTTAATTAACATCCTTTATAAATTTAATGTGGCCATTCACGCGCCCCAGTTGCCAAAATACTTCTCGCTTTCTCCAACCGCGATACCGTAAGTTTATAATTATATCTGCAGATAAGTGAGTCAGTTCCCTATCTCCCGAGTATGAAAAATTTACTAAGACTGACCACACATTTTTGGAGGACTACAAACGTAGTCTTTCTTAGCCTCGTCGTCATTGTGTGCCCGGTGTTGCGGTTCTTCTATTTCCGGATAACAATGGCGTCATCTGAACCGATAAAATATTTCTTATAAATCAGAAATCAGATTATATGCATTTACGTTCCGATATTATTATATATATATAATATCGGCGGTAATAATGGACGATATATCGGCCGATATTAAACAAAGTTAACTATCATAACAGCTTGGATTAAGAATATATTCTTAATCCAACATAACCATAGCGTATATGATAAAATCATTATAAAAGACGGTTCAGTACACTGTCATACCATTTTATTCTAATTTTTCATGAAAAAAATTTTGCAAGAGCATATCCGAATATGTGTCTTTCCATTTTACGTGATACATATTTTCTATCACAAATAAAATATCGTTGTTTTTTATTTGTTTACTTTTTAACCCCCTGTCTAAAACAAGGTATGATCTAGCGTCTGAAGTCTGGCGTACGTGGCGCGGCCAATCAAATAATATATTATCAATAGTTAGTTAATCGATATTTTTTATTTTTAAATGTTTTTCTGAAAATATTTTTCTAATACCGGTATCGGCCAATATCAGAAAAATAGGCCGATATATCGGTGCATCCCTAGATATTATCAGATCGGTTGAAACGAGTCAAAATGCCAACACATTAGTGTAAACCCGAAACTAATCTAAATTCATTGTAAACCGAAATGATTTGAAAAGGAAAAAAATCCTCGCCCTTCCCGAAAATATATAATAATAATAATCAGCTAGGCTAATACACAACGCACCACCTTAGGCCCAGTCATCTAACGACTTTAATAGCTGAACAAAGTCGTTCAGCTAAATGAATCTGATGATTTTAATTAAAACAGATCAGTTCAGATCAGTAATGAATCAGATACCATTGGAGATCTGATTACGTCAGATGGCCGTTAAAAGCACTAGAGAGCCGGGCAGTATTTTGCTCGCTAGAGGAGCTGATTACCATGGGCTGTGCTCCCCAATTGATTGGGGAAAGTATCTCCATAGAGTATCTAGATTCTAGAGTTCCAAAAAATCGCCATACTCTTATCGTATCAAAATAATGCGTTGCACCGCGTATCGAAAAGTAAATTTGCTCTTACTAAAAGTAGATAAGTGGAAGAAAGTCTTGAATTGACTCGAGAACACGGGACTCAAAGACCCAATAGAATTGCTGGAAACTCGCTTCTTTTTTATAAAGAAAATGGGTTTTACTAGAGATTGCAATGCAAGAATTATTGGCTTATTTGATAATACCAAATAAGCGATTACCGTAATTTAAAATATAATTTTTTTAAAAATAACTGTTAAGCCAGTGGCGTAGCTAGCATGGGTGACACCCAGGGCGGATATCATGGTGTGCTACTTACTAGACTAAGTTTTTATTGTTTTCACGGTTGGGTGTCACCCCCAAATAACGCCCAAACGGGTGGCACCCGTGGCGGACCACCCCCCCCCCCCCCCCTAGCTACGCCACTGCGTTAAGCCAGACTACTGATTGGGTCTGATAAAATATTTGCCCTGTAATATTGGAAACAAGCGTACAAAACGTCTTTATATGTCGTACAATTTGCAAAATTGGTGAAACGATACCGTGTACTAGATATATGAAAGCATCTGGTATTTCATGTACAGAAACTTTTGCAAGAAGCACGACAAAATTATCCCATATAACCAAAATAAACTTTCATTGTCACTCTATCACCTAGGAGCAACAAACACACTAGCCTCTTACAAGACGAACGCAGCTAGCCTTTAAACACGCTAACGCAGTGTTGTGTACAACTTTCATTAGACGGGCCTTTTCGCTGAACGTTTTACGGAAAGGCGCAAGAAAATTTCAGTATTTTCCCCTTCCGACACCTTTCTAACCAATGAAAACTGTACGCCAGAAAATGCACGACGTTTGACGGATCGCGTTCTTCTTGTGTGAGGGTGCTGTGTTTGTTGCTCCTAGCTATCACGAATCGAAGATAACTGAGGACTCACCGGTTGCTGTTCTTCCAGCGTTGAGATGAGAAAATGGCTGCAAGAGACCCCACAAATCACTGTTAGACGCGATGGCTGCCTCTAGCAGGGAAGCGGACACCACCGTTTTCCCGTCGGATGGCAACGACTGTAGCACTATTTCTTCCAGGAGGTTTTCTATCGCCGCTGTCAAGTAGACGGCCGCGTATTCCTGCACGAAATTTCCAATGCGAACGTCGCACATCCACCGATGAAATCGACCAACCTAGCGGGATGCGTTGTTTACTGGTTAATTACTTCTACACAGTCAAGAATGTATTCATTTCTACCATAAATTGCTGAAGTGCGACTCAAAGAAGGTTTAACTTTTAAGCCAATGAGGAGGAACATTGGCTAAAAACACTTTTCATTCTACGAAACAGTAGAACCAGCGAAGGAAACGACTTGTAATTCTTAGAACAATAACCGTACAAGTACGAAATTTCTTAATTATCATTAACAAAGGTGTGCAATATTAATATTTCACTCATTTTTGTTCAATCGAAAAGATGCGTATTAATATTTTTCAAAATTTAATATGCCCCTAAGCCTTGTCAATAAAAATGACCAAGTTTTAAAAAGTCATCGAACAAAATAGCACGTTACCATCGTTACGACGATGAAGCCCCGCGCGTAGGTCAAACTACCTAACGCAAGAGACCTTCCGTCTATTGGTAGTCTACCCTTGGGTCACGGTAGAAATGAATACGGAGGACTTTAACTTCTTTAAGCGGACTTACCGATAAGTGTAATCCGGCTCGAACGCTTTTGCTTTGCCTGGGAACATCTCCGGAAACCACCGTGTAAATGGCGGCGGCCCGGTGGCAAGCTTTGATGGAACTATCGGCCAAAGACGGCGAGAAAACGACCCGGATGGCGCCGCTGACTTCCTGTTTGGAGCACATTCCCAAACTCTTGGAGAACCTTTGCGCCTCTCGAGCTAAACGTACTAGTGGTCTTTGTAAAAGGTACGTCAGCCTCGGAACTGTCTCCATTGATACCCGACCCAGATTTTCTTTCAGACGTCCGCCTTGCAACACTCGAAGAATATCTCTGTTCGACCACGGCGCGTGTTGTAGCTCCACTAGTCTATATCGCGTAAAATGCAAACGATATAAATGGACGCAAAAACCCCGTTGCAAAGATGTTTACCCGTAAGAGATTTACCCTGCTACCATTTCAGTGATTGATTTGTGACGCATGGCCAGTTATCACCGAGGTGCTGACCACTTAAGGTTTATCTGTACACAGATTACGTAATCAGGGGCTACCCCAAAAATACTCGTATTACTATAAGAGTACGCGCTGTATGTAGAAGTTACCCGGAGTACACGAAAGGTACGCTGATTAGGTAAAGATTATCTGGACTGCACGAAAAGTACGCGGAGTCCGCCTAAATTTCCAAGAGTACAAGAAGAGTATGCAGAGTACACAATGATTTCCCGTAGTTATCGTAGTACGTAATGAGTATGCGGGATACTTAAGACAGATTACGTAGATTACTCTGATATTACATACTCTTTACGGGAAGCGTGTACACCGATTACGCGGAGTGATCCAGTCCTTGGTCATCACTTACCGAGCAAGCACTGAAAGGTTGGAGGAAAATCGCTTACCTGAGTCCAACTGTCTCTGCTAACCTATTGTGACTGTCGATCCAAACAAATTCGTCGGCACTCGTGACATTGGTGTTAATCGTGTCCATACTCGAGTGCCTCATCAGCCTTCTGGCGACCCCGGCTTCGGTCACAATATCACTGGCGCCACTAGCGGACGAGTACGTTGAAGTTGAGTAACTCGTTCGAAAGCTGTGATTATTGTGTCTTCAAAAAGAAAATAAAGAAATTGAGTTAGGGGGTCTTTAGCGACCTCACAGTGAAGCCAACAAATATAAGTCATATTATTTAAGAAACATATTTTTCACGTAATGCCACGGATTATAAAAATTAACCACAAAGAATATACGTGAATTATCTCGAAAATTACGTATATTTTTATATTGAAGTACTTAAATAGTCACAGAATCATTTGAGACATTCAACAAAAATTTCAGGTCGCTCATCCCCTTCCGAATACGTACAACGTTGTAGCAGATCTAACGAATTTAATTTTACATTTTCAAGCCCTATTTCCGAAATTCAAACGTTTTTTTTGTCCCGTAAATTTTATTTTCTCGCGATCGTAAGTCCCCTCAAACTCGCGTATTATAAATTTAAATCTCGAATATTTCTTACAAGGAGGTGTTTATCTCCAATTTTGTTCAAACTCGGGTGGTAAGTAAACCTTCATGAAACTTGAAAATCCCTAAAAGGGTGGACAATAATGGGCTTTCATTTTGCCATGGCAACCAAAAATGTTTTTCACAACTTAAAAACTGAGTACTCGTATTTACCCAATATATGTATATTTTCTCATATTTACCAAAATTGACGTATATTGGTCCAAATGTACCAGATTTAGCCATGATCTGAATTATGTATCTAATTGATGAACCTTTTTTAATTTTTCGAAAAATATAGTTAGTTAAAATCTTCGATTTTCCCATGTTAATTTTCATAGAGAAAATAAGTTTTTAAGTTGTGAAAAACATTTTTGGTTGGCATGGCAAAATTAAAGCCTATTCTTGTCCACCCTTTTATGGATTTTCAAGTTACATAAAGGTCTACTTACCACCCGAGTTTGAACCAAATCGGAGATAACCACCTCGGGTAGTCTCCTTGTTAGTCTACTGGGGGAATGTTTTTTTTTTTTCATTTCGCTCAGATCTTATTACGTTCATTGAAATCGTTTTACATTTGCTATGCTTACGACAATAGCAAGCACTTCGCCTAATTAGGCCAAGCGCTCACTGCTCTTCGTAACGTCTACGTACTAGCTTCCACAAGCCTTTGCTTCGTAACGGAGACAATGCCTTGTGGAAACGGAGAGCCAGTGGGCGCCTAGCCTAAGAAAGCTTCGCAAACGCTTCAACAATAAACTGAACTAGGAAGTGTAATGATAATTTAAGATTATACCTGGAAGATGAGAGTTGTTCAATGGCTTGTCTGAGATCTTCAACTCCCCCGGCGCCTTCGAACGAAAGCAAAGCGTCATCTTTCGACGTGCCTGATCTATGGTGACTAACGTTGGAGAAACAAGATGGTTTTCTGGATGAGCTTGACGACCTTCGAGTGGATTTTGGCACTGACGTATGACTCCCTTGAATGGACACTAATTTGTCGTCCTCCGGAACTGACTTGAGAGGCGTTCCTCTACCCGCTGAAGATTTGGTACGTTCCTCAGACTGAAAATAAAGTCGTTGTCAATTTGTGTTGCATTTTCGACGAAACCTTTGAAAAGCTACGGTCACACGAGGGCGAAAACGCTTCAAGATTGCGATTTTCTTCGTAAATCCTGGTTTATAACGAAAGCTATAAAGTCAGTGTTCTAAAGCAGCTAACTGTTGAGCACTCTTCGCGCTGTTTCACGAACCAGCACCCACGAATCAGTTTGACTCTTCCAAAGTACTATTTATTCGAACCATTATTTTGGCCAAAAATATTGGTTAGCTCAGTTCACACGCTGACCAAAAGGGCGTTGCATGACGAAAAACATTCTTCACAATTCTTAAACAAATTCTTATAATAATATCAATTTACATTAATAAAGGTGCGAAAGATTTAATGAAATGGATGTGTACGAAAATCTACAAATTAAACATTGGCAGGTAAGCCTCAGTCAGAAAAACAGTCGTTCATCTAAACGTGGCCAAAACGTTTTCGAGTTTGCGTGCTAAATACGCTGTTTATAGGCTTTCTAAATGCAGACGGAGTAACTCGATTTACGCTTCAAGTTAGCCAACAATATTTTGCAAAAATGTTGGCAGGTGTGAATACGCAATACGGTGAAGAATTTTCGAATGGTTTTAAGTACCGTGTGACCGTGGCTAGAGTATCGTACTTGATGGTGCGAATGGCTTTCTCTGGAAGGGTGAACCAAGGAAGAATCGACCCTACACGAAGTATAGCCGTGGTCGTGATATAGTTCGTAGTCGTGGCAATTGATAACACCTGATCTGGAGCTGTCAGCGATCAAAGATGATTGGTTTCTGTAGGTAGCATTCGAGGACGTCGTCTGATTGACGGGCGAAAGTGACACGCACGACGAATGCGTTTCGCTCATACTGGCGTGTCCGGAAGACCTAAAACGTTTCCAAATTTATTGTCAAGTCACTCGTCACAGATTTAAGAAGCGCAACAATCATTTCACAAAATTAAACCTAAATTAAAACTAAATTTATAACTCATTAAATAATAATTATCGCTTCGTGGTATAATAGTTCCATCGACAGGCAAAGAAATAGAGCCGTTTTATTTTGGAGCATTCATTTTATCATAAGTCTATAATTATGTTCCGTACGTCTGACAGTTAATTGAAATAAATACTGATCGCTATCTTTTAAGTGACATAGAATTAACGTCATGCATACCCAAATAAAGAAAAGCCTCCCTAGCAGAGAGCACGTTTTAGGCCAAATGACTGGGTATTAAGTTCACCAACATTTTGGGTCATTCTAGAAAAGCCTCTTAGTAAAACCAACTTATTTCTACTTAGGGTGAAGGACTATGTTCGGACGACTTTTCGCGTTGCTAGTAATCCCCCTGATGCCCGAAGAGTTAGCTCCTTCGGTCTAAAGAAATCATATCAGTGGAATCTCATTGGTTCCCTATAACTGACGTCTCCCAGCGCGATTGAAGATCACGCGTGTGACGTTTTTACTTCCCCCCTCGTTCGTACCAGAGGAAAATTCGCTGCCAGTGGATCGTCTCAACATAGTCCTGAAGTATAAATAAAACATTCTAGGCAAACTCGAACCACGCGCGAGATAGGGTACTGACACGCTTATGTGAAATGTAATTATAAATTTATGTTGATACTTCTTTCTTAAGAGATATATGTAGTATATTTATAATTCTTATAGTATCTAATCTTACACGTGGTTTTTTTCCCTAATTTTCGGGTTTTTTTCGAACAAAGCTGTTTTAACAACTCGGGTAATTTTCCTAAAATATAAAATTTTGAAGACAAGCTATAATGGGAAGTCCGACCTTATAATATCAAGTATGCAATCAAGTACCTAAGAATATTGGAAAGTTAGTCTAATTACTATTTTTACTGGTCAACGCTCTTTCAAACAGACTATCGCAATCTATTTAAATCTTGTGACTAAAAAGCGGGCGAATTTTCGATACAAAGTATAATAATCAGCTAGGCTAATACCCAAGGCACCACCTTAGGCCTAAGTCATCTATCGACTTTTAATGCCTTTAAACCGGTGGCGTAGGAGGGTGGTGGCCAGCCCTTCAACTTAAGCCACGCGAGTCAACAGCTTCCTCACTAACTATTACCGTTAACCTAGAAAGTTTTTATGCGAGGGTGATAACTATTTTCGTGGTACCCGAATGAATCCCTTCTCAGATATATAGACTATTTATTACACAGAAACCATTTCTTTGAAATGAAAATAAACCTTGTTTATTGTTTTGATTGTACCGCTAAGAAGGGACAGATATGTTATTAAAATGGTTGTGAAATCTCTGTGACTTTATAAAACTTTAAAACAATTTGTGTTGTAGTCAAATCTCCATGGAAAAGGTCAGAGACGGTCTAATCATGAACGGTCTGCTTATCCAAGAGCTATACTACGGCCAAAGGTGGTAAACATAAAGAGTTTATTAGTTACCTGTTTTCATCGCTAGACGATCCACCGTAGCAAGTATCTATCCGTTTGACGACTTTGACGTGACTATTCCCGACTTCTTCGGCACTCAAGATGTGCGGGAAACTCAAGATATTCCTCCGCCTGGATTTCAAGCGGCCATTCATTCTTCGGCGACAAATAACTGGGTCGCCGTCCGAAGAGCTTTTGCTCAGCGAACCACAGTCGGTGTTCGACGCCGAATCTCGGTAAGGAGACAGGTTTCCGTCGGGTAAGACGCCTTCGTCTTCTTCTTCGTCGATGACCAGACGCTCCCACAAGAAATCCCGCACTTCTTCGACCGCCGCTGGTGGACTGACGCTCGATTTGGCGCCAACCACAGATCGGACAGGACTCCCTCAAAAATCAAAGTTTCAAAAATTAAAAATTTCGGAAAATTCAACTAACCAATTCTCTCCTAGATGTAATTACTTCTAAAATCCAGCGATATTGTTAAGTATTAAGAGTGGCTTATTGTGATTTATATATTTAAGCTTTGCTTGTTACGACACTGGGGACAAAACTGACTGCTAAGACTAAACTGTAACCAGGAAGAAAATTGTCTCAAGGAATTAGACTCTCTTCCTGGAGCTAAACTGTCTTGAAGAATACATTTGCTTCAGAGACTAAACTGTGTCCAAAACGTATAATAATAATAATTAGGAGAAGCATAGTTAATATAAACCTTTAACGTAAGTAAATAGAGGGTTACAATTGGTCTCAGATTTTGGTCAGGGGCTTGAACTTCAATAAGCGTTTAAGAAAACCGTTTCAGGAATTCGCTAGGAACTATTAATAGGCCAGTTCAGTGCTACCTACTATTTATATGATCCTTGCCACTTGGGCTAAAAAGTTGCCTGAAATAAGGGCTTGTTTTCACGATGGAAAAAGAGCCGTGACGCAAAAAAATGCCTTAGGCCTAAGTCTTAGCCTTGGTTTCCACTAGCGCGAAACGGCGGGTTATTCAACTTTGGACCATACGCACATTTTGACAAGCGTAAAGAAAAATGCATTATGCGTGTGCTAGGGCAAATCCAACATCGTTAAGCTTGGTTTCCACCAACGCGCGTAAGAGCGCGTCATAATGTTAATTTTTTGTCGCGCATAAGAACATTTGCACGTTTCAAGCTTAAGATTCAACTAACGTGCGTAACGGTGCGTCACTCAACTTTGAGGCGTACAAATGTTTTAACGAGCGTAAAGAAAAATGCATTATATGACGCGCTAGTGGAAACCCAGCATCGGGAACGGCGCATCACTTAACTTTGGGGCGTACCAACGTTTCGACGAACGTAAAGAAAAATGCATTATACGACGCGGCCGTGGTAGTGGAAACCAAGCATTAGATTCAAATAGCGCGTAACGGCACATCACTCTACTTTGGGGCGTACCAACGTTTCGACGAACGTAAAGAAAAATGCATTATACGACGCGGCCGTGGTAGTGGAAACCAAGCATTAGATTCAAATAGCGCGTAACGGCACATCACTCTACTTTGGGGCGTACCAACGTTTCGACGAACGTAAAGAAAAATGCATTATACGACGCGGCCGTGGTAGTGGAAACCAAGCATTAGATTCAAATAGCGCGTAACGGCACATCACTCTACTTTGGGGCGTACCAACGTTTCGACGAACGTAAAGAAAAATGCATTATACGACGCGGCCGTGGTAGTGGAAACCAAGCATTAGATTCAAATAGCGCGTAACGGCACATCACTCTACTTTGGGGCGTACCAACGTTTCGACGAACGTAAAGAAAAATGTATTATACGACGCGGCCGTGGTAGTGGAAACCAAGCATTAGATTCAAATAGCGGGTAACGGCACATCACTCTACTTTGGGGCGAACAAACGTTTTGACAAGCGTAAAGAAAGATGCATTCTGAAGCGCTAGTGGAAACCAAGTAAAAGATTCGACTAGCGCGTAACGGCACATCACTCTATTTTGGGGCGAGCAAACGTTTTTACGCGCTTAATGAAAAATACATTACTACCCGAGCAAGTGGAAACTAAGCTTAATGTTTGGTTTCCACTAGCGCCCGTAATCTGGCATTTCTTTATCACGTACGCGAGCTAGTGGAAAGATGCTTTAAGCGATAGCGGTGATTGCATCAATTGGTGGACGCGTACTCTCTTATTCGATATCTCACCTCGAATGTTCGTGGAAATCCCTAGTGGCCTGGACGAAGTGGAGAAGAGGCCGGGTGAGCTCTTCGCGTGGGACAGCGTGTCACGAGGTAGTTTCGGCGATTGTTTAGTGTGTCCTGTGCCACTGGCTGACGAAGTGGCCGCGGTAGTCTTGTGCTGAGGAGACGCGACGCATTCTCTGGCGAACGAAGACGCGCACTTGGTGACGACGGCCGGAATGGCGGAGGAGATGGGCGAAGGGGTTTTCGACTGTTTGACGTTTTTGGGCGACGGGTTGGAGGACGCTTTGGCCGTGTTTTCGCAAGACACTGACGACTGCTTGTGCGCCGCGTTTAAGGGCGTGTGTCCGTGGCAAATGTCTTTCGCAGACCCGATTTTATTCGAAGAATTTATCATTATCGTATCGCGACTCGAACTTTTCACCAACGAAGGAGCTGAACCACTCCAGTCCTTTGTCACGGGAGATCTGCGGGAAAAAGAAAATGATTTTGAGTAAAATTAGCGGTGGAATCGTCTGGGGTAGGCAACAAATTGAATAAATATGCCTGTAGTTCACTTCCCAAAATTACTCTAGGATGGGGCCCTAAAATGAATTTCGTGGGTGTGCCCCAGAGACAATTACGCCACTGGAAGCGAACCAATTGATTTGGAAGTTGTTAACAAAGATATGAACGACGTTCGATGGTGAACCAACAAATTGCTCGTTTTCAACGCTATAAGGTTGAAGTTAAGGGGAACCGTCGGTAGTAATCTCTGCTCTATACGAAATTGGACGCGAGAAACCTTATCGTAATGTACCGGAGTGCAGATTTCTCTGAGTTTGAATTTGGGGATTTGACATTAAGGGAGGGTTTTATAATAAATTTTTAATAATAAAGTGCTTAGAGTGTTCTAAAGGTCTTTATGCGGTTCTGTCCTTTACCCGTTTAACGTCACGCGTATTAAGGGATTACATTCCCTGATCTGGGAGGCACCGTCACCATTGAAAGCAAATTGCGGTACCTGCAGGAAGATCCTTTAACGGGTCCACAGTTTCCACCGAGTGGACCCTCGCGGGTTTGGCTGGAGGCCATGGGCGCGTGGTGGGGGGCGTTGTCCCCGTTGCAGTTCCTCTCCTTGCGCGTGTTAGGGGTGGCGCGGTTCAGGTCGCCAAGTCGCCTCGGCTTCGGCCGGATGATGTCGGCTCCGTGACACAGCAAAGGGTGCAAGTATTGGTCGGCATCTTGGAATTCAGGGACTGCTGGAATCGCCGACATGACCAGGCCAAAACCGCAGATGCATCAATTTATTCCTCGCTTTAAAAAGAACCGCTTCCGACGAACCCTGCCGACACAAACTGAAATT
This sequence comes from Leiobunum rupestre, assembly GCF_980474605.1. NCBI lineage: Eukaryota > Metazoa > Arthropoda > Arachnida > Opiliones > Sclerosomatidae > Leiobunum > Leiobunum rupestre. Next base: position 10,434,604 of record NC_143390.1, read on the forward strand.
AGCTTCGTTTCTGTGGACGACGAAATTTATACATTCGTTAAGTATAGACTTTGTTTCGCGTCAAAACGAGGAGACATCCCGAGGTGTTTCTTCCCGATTATTCTCCAACTCGGGGGTTAAGTAGACCTTCATGTACCTTGAAAGCTCCTGATTTTCCCATGCTATTTTACGTTGATAAAGTTTAAATTTGATTTGTGAAAAACATTTTTGGTTGCCATGGCAAAACGAATGGAAATTGAAACTTTTCCCTTTAGGAGCTTTCAAGGTACATGAAAGTCTACTTAACCCCCGAGTTTAAAAAATCGGGGAGAAACACCTCGGGATGACTCCTTGTCAGTGATGTGTTATTATATAATTAATAATATTTTTACATTTTGAAAAATATTATTTTCTGATCCCCTTAGCTATGTACAAAATATCGACTATGGAAATCACCAACTTAAATAGTACTTTTCTCACTGTACAATTTATAGTGCCTAGTTATGAACAACCATCATAGTAGTGTTGCTGGACATGGTTTGTACAAAATAGAAGCGCGAAACAAAGTCTATATTGGTTTGACCACAGACCACCTACCCCAAGAGGGACATTCATCGCTTTTTTTAAGAGCGCGCCATCTCACGGCAAGTAGAGGCAGTTTAAAAGGTACAAAGACGAGTACGCGCGACAATAAAAAATGTATTTTAGAAGCTGGCTCCAGCGCGACTTTGTTATTTTTATATAAAATAAAGGATTTTTACGCCTTATTTTCTGTTTGGTGTAAAAAAACCGCATGACTTTCGAGTCACCCTTTTTCGAGGTTGATGCGAGTCCTTCTTGGGGTATTTGGTCTGTGGTTTGACAAAGTTTTACTCTTACACTAAAGAAAACAGATTAACAATAGGCGATAGAATATATTTTGTTAATTTTGTTAAAAAGTTCCATGAGCTTCTTGATAATTTAGTGTAAACAATTTGAATATTAATTTAGCTTTCCCTAATATATGTATAAAATCCATTTTACGAAAAAATATTAGCAAGTGCAAAGTTTTAACATGATGAACAAGACATGAACAAAATTTATGCCACCGCACGGTCACTTGTCAGTTAAAACCCGCTATACCAAAAGGGGGGATTTTTCAGCCTTCGCCTTAAATTAATATTAGGTTAGTGTTAGGTTAAATATATTTTCTTAGTTAGTGTTGGGAGCTGTTGTAGTGTTGGGTCGCTTGGCATGAAGGGCTTGCCACCACCCTGCCACCACCCAAGGTTCGTAAAAATGCTTGCCACCACCCTGCCACCACCCAAGGTTCGTAAAAATGCTTGCCACCACCCTGCCACCACCCAAGGTTCGTAAAAATGCTTGCCACCACCCTGCCACCACCCAAGGTTCGTAAAAATGCTTGCCACCACCCTGCCACCACCCAAGGTTCGTAAAAATGCTTGCCACCACCCTGCCACCACACAAGGTTCGTAAAAATGCTTGCCACCACCCTGCCACCACCCAAGGTTCGTAAAAATGCTTGCCACCACCCTGCCACCACCCAAGGTTCGTAAAAATGCTTGCCACCACCCAGCCACCACCCAAGGTTCGTAAAAATGCTTGCCACCACCCAGCCACCACCCAAGGTTCGTAAAAATGCTTGCCACCACCCTGCCACCACCCAAGGTTCGTAAAAATGCTTGCCACCACCCTGCCACCACCCAAGGTTCGTAAAAATGCTTGCCACCACCCAGCCACCACCCAAGGTTCGTAAAAATGCTTGCCACCACCCTGCCACCACCCAAGGTTCGTAAAAATGCTTGCCACCACCCTCGTACGCAATTTAATAAAATCATCAGCTAGGCTAACACCCAAGGCCCCACCTTAGGCCCAAGTCATCTAGTGACTTATAATGCCTTTAAACAGGTGCCCGGGTTACAATGCTTAGGAGGGTGATGGCAAGCCGTTCAGGGCCACCTGAATTAAAGGCATTAAAAGTCGCAAATAATAATAATTAAAAAAGTACTACAAACTTGAAATGGATTTTTAAAAACTATTACCTTAAATAAAATATTAAATTTAAAGTAACACAGTGACGTAATTATCTCGCTTCTACGTTCAAATGGACATAGAGTCGTGAGTTCCGTTAATTATTTTTGGTCCACCTACAATTTAATTCTAAAATCAGTCCGTTTTTCCTCAAAAAAATATTTAAACTGGTTAATTTAGGATATAGGTATTTTTTATAAATTTTAATCTAACTATAACTTTTTTATTTTATTGGAGGTGTATCTTTTATCAGAAACACTTATGGTATAATATTATATACATATATTCATTTACAATTTAACGTGTTCCTGAGAGACAACCCCTGTGATTTAATTTTTTACCCGTTTTTCTGCAGTTTGGTTTATGGTAGAATAGTTCTAGAAGTAATACAATGTTTTTGTTTGGAGCAATTTTTTATTATCTTTTCTCTTAATTAAAAAAATCTCAAACTTATTTTTTATGAGAAAGGTGTAAGATTAATGTATAGGGTTTGTTTTATTTGGTTTATCTTAAATACGATAATGAGTTAAAATCTGTTCAGAGCCTATTTCCATTTTCGAACCTTAATTAATTTATATTATTTATTACAGTTTCAACACGTCTAAAAACGCAAAAACTCTGAAGAATAAATTAAGACACGATGTTTCGAAGTGGGCATTTTCTTACTCGCCTCTGGTTATAAATACTTATTTTTTTGAGCCTTACTCACTCAGTACAGAGCGATATTGATGGATTCCTTACGCTATCTGGTGACAGAAAACGCTACTAGACATACACACGGTTTTCCTGAAACAATTTGAGGGATTAACTCCGCAACAAACCACTAAGCAGCGCCGAAAATGTCAAAAGCCGAAGGTGGGAGCGGCCGATATTGGAACCCTGTGGGCAGGGAAACAGAAATACTAAAGAATAAATTTCATTCAATTAAAAATTTATGTATTAAAATTCACCGATAAAATCACAGAAATATCACAGGGCCCCCACTCAAATCTTAAATTTTTTTATAGGAAAAATAGGATTATATTTCTAAAAGTATAGGACTTAACTTTAATATTTTTTCAAAATTAAAGGATGTTATAGGACTATACATGCCATTTCATTTACTATCTTTATGCATTTGAAAACCAAATCTATATTTAGTGAAATAAATCTGATTTTCACTTAAAAAATGGAAACTATTTAACCATATTATCACTAAAATATACTAGTAGCTAACAATAACAAAAGTATAGAATCTATAGACTAGAATGACTTTGTATAAGAATTTATCCTATAGCTAAATCTAGCAATTTCACTGACAAGGAGACGACCCGAGGTGTTACACACCGATTTTGTTCAAACCTTCATGTAACTTGAAAAATCCTAAAGGGATTTTATTCAATGGGCAACGGGTTTGCCAAGGCAACGAAAAATGTTTTGACAACATGAAATGGAAATTTTCCCATTGAATGATTTTAAAAAATTGAAAAGTTTTAAAATACCAAAATTATAAAAAAAAAAAATTTAAAAATTGACGAAAAAAATCGAAATTGATCACATTTTGATCAATTTGAACCAAATGGGTGAAAATGAACCGATATGGCTTTAAAAGGAAAAATTTCAATTTTATGTTGTCAAAAACATTTTTCGTTGGCATGGCAAAACCGTTACCCATTGAATAAATTCCCTTTAGGATTTTTCAAGTTACACGAAGGTCTACCAATCCCCCGAGTTTGAACGAAATCGGTGTGTAACACCTCGGGTCGTCTCCTTGTGAGTGGCGGGAATTGAAAATGGGGATTTGGCAAAAAATATAGGATGTTATAGGACATTTTTGAAAATATCGGATTTTATAGGAATTATAGGATCTCTGGGGGCCCTGATATCATGATTATTGCAATTTCATATAAATAATACAGCCGGTATTTTCTGTGGAACACAAACGCTTCATTTTTCTGGGAGGAGTGTAAGCTCTAGCTATAGAATTAAGGATAAGCCAGAATTTGAGATTATGTGGGATACCTGACGGCGACAAATATTCTTTAGACTTGACTAAACGATTCATTTTTAATTTATTTTAAAGAGCGATAAACAAGTGGCTATATTTTTTAAATAAAGTAAACATTTTTTCAAACTGTTAAGCTAATTAAAATAAACTTAAATATTTTTACATAATTACAGGGCTCCCACCAAAATCTCAAAAAAAAAATAGGGAAATAGGGGATTTTTCTGGCTAGAAATAGGGTGAAATAGGAACCAAATATTTTAAAGTAGGAACCAAATAGGGACCATTTCCATAAACAAAAATAAGATCTTTATTTAAACTTTTAAAAGCAGCAAATTTTTAAAACTGACTTAGTTTTAATTTCTAAAAAAACTTTTATCAATCCCAAAAATGACTATAAATTTTTTGTAATAATTCTATCACATTAAATCGGGTTTTTTTTCCGCTTTTCTACGAAATATTTTAAGCCGATGGTACTTTTCACCAAATGTACTAGAAATAGGGTGATTTAGTGACCAAATCAAGATTTTATGGTGGTTTAGGGACCTCGAAAAAAAGTAGGGGCTTTTAGGCATTTTATGGACCTGGTGGGAGCCCTGTAATTACTATTAAAACATTTCCGCCGTTGACTAACTCATCATTAATCCGTTTGTAGTAAACTCCTACACTATAGTATCGTTCTACTACAATCCGCGATATAAACTACTATAGTTCTACTATAATTCCGTTGGGAGGAAGAAATTATTTAAGTCAAATTTCTCGAGAGTATCTTTTTGAAAATATGTTTATAAGTATGTAAATATCGGTAGGAAGAGTAATTTCTACATTTTCCACGGTTTGGCGAAACAATACAGGCAAGTGATGTGATGTGATATGTGCACGGGAAGGTAATACAATTCTAGACAACCCGTTTATTCGTCAAATACCACAATTATAACGTTCCATAAGAAATTTAAACCGGACATAGTTAAAACAAAACGTGAATGAACTCGAAAATGCCTTTACATTGCACACAATTTAAAATAACTAAGACCATTCCAGTTATAAACCAATTTAGTTTATGTCATTAATGAAACTAGCTAATTATCATACTTATATAACTTCTGTCGTAGATATAAAATTTCACAACAAAATATTTGGGTCCATATTGCGGGCTACTTTGAACCAAAATGTATTAAATTATTGGGCAGTGATTTTTAATGAAATACAAAGAAGGTATTGAAGTTACTGAGAACGTACGAGTCTATCTTCTTTAATTCAAGGCTTAAGTTAACGGAATTTATTTATTACTTCCTCGTAAATAACAGAATTATAATTAGATTATCTAATTATTGAGTTAGAAAAATATTTTTAAACAAGTTCCCGTTGCTGATTCAATTTGAACCATCATGTTTCTTTAAACAGATCGACTCCTACTTTCTCAGTATACTAAATCCGTTCTTGATAATATTCTTTGAAATTAAAGAATCGCGTATTTTCTTTGTTGAAAACTCTTAAAAGAAAAGGTTTCCTTCTTCATCTTTTAGGTTTTAATTTTCGAATTGGCTCTTCAGCGAAATCTTTGCGCGGAATTCAAAAGACGAGTTTCGTAACAAAAGTTTTTAATTTGTCTTCGCTGTAGCATCAGCAATCAGGCGCGCTTCACCGGCGAAGCGAATCGAAAGGGGAGGATTCCACTAATCACCCCGCGCGCGCCACATAATCTTCAATCGCTCGCTCAACTAGTTGAGTTAGTGCTGGCAAAAGTAAATAATCATTTTCACGTAAGTGTCTCAGTTCAATATCTTCCACGGATGAAAATTTTATTGAAAGAAATTTTTCGGTGAACTTCGGAATATAGATAAATGAAACGTTCTACAAGACAGCTATCCCGTACCTTTCCTCGTGCTGAAATGGTCGTCTGCTCAACGTAGCCCTAAACTTGGGGTGGCAAATGGGATAAGCCGGAATTGTAAATAATATCCAGCTTGTATTTTACTAAAAATTAGTCTGGGACAGAAGTTGCGCGCAAAGTGACGAAAATCCGCTTTTGCAACCTTTTTAAAATAGGTGACACTAGTAGCCGAGGGTTACTTTGAGAAGACGCGTTTTGGAGGGGACAGCTGAGCACGTGCAGGTGGGGGCGTGTCGGGGGCGCGTGACTAGACGGAGCCACAATCCCAATTTCAATTGATCTAAAATGCTCTTACAATTCGGTTATTTCAAGCCTAGTAATCAATTCGCGAATTATTTACGACACTTCTTGTGAAATTGGGAACCGTTGCTACTTCTAGTCGCTTCTGTCCCGAGGCATAGGAACGGTGACTGATAATTTATTTGTAAGTTGCGTATTTTTCTCGCCAAAGGAGCTTATCTCTCCGAGTATGACGAAAATTCTACGTCACTCCAGACATAGCTATCAGTAATTACTTTGGTTATCTGGCACCCTTATAGAAAGTATTTATTGACGTATGATATTAGTTTTGTTAGAAGGGTGTATCGCTACTCAGAATTAACAAAGCTGCAGCAGTCGCGCTAATGGGATTTCTTATATACTTATGGTGTTGGTGAAAGGTAGATAACTTTAGAGAGATTCAGCCCCATGATGAAACATGAAGCGACAACATTGACACACGGTGCTTGACTTATTCACATTTGGTTTTCAACGTGACAATTTATTTTAAATCATTAAATAAATCTTTCAATCTACGTATTACGGGGAATTAGCCGTTAGGGGCTGATTACGTCATTCGTTTAGTAATTCACTGATTGGTCGAAGGGCAAGGGGCAGGTCACTTCCGTGATTAACGACGCACCCCTCAAAAGATTAAATCCGATTTAATCGTGATTATTTTTATTAAATTCAATTTAATCACGATTATGTTGATTAAATCACGATTAATCATGATTAAATGATTAAATCTGATTAAAATGATTAAATCACGATTAATCATGATTAAATGATTAAATCTGATTAAAATGATTAAATCCTGATTGAAACGATTAAATCGTGATTAGTATGATTAAATCGTGATTAGTATGATAAAATCGAGATTAGAATCAAACACAATTACGATAGAACCATCAATATTAATCATTAATATTAAATTATCGTATTTTAGTTTTGATTTTAGTTATAAAATCTCGATTCAACCAATTTTATTGATTAAATTTAATTAAGATGATTAAATCTGATTAAAATGATTAAATCCTGATTAAAAAGATTAGATCATGATTAAAATGATTAAATCTCGTTTAAATCGTGATTAGGTTGATTAATTCGTGATTATATTTTCTAATCTTGATTAGATTTTTTAATCTTGATTTGATTTTTTAATCCTGATTACCCTGATTTAATCACGATTAATCTAATTTAATCATTTTACTATGATTAAGACGCACCCAAAATGGAAGTGACCTGCCCCTCGACTATTTTAATAAACTCAGAATCTTTTTAGACAACTGAAGATAATCGGATAGTCAGATCAGGTTTATCTTTTAAATTACCCTCATTCTGAAATCTGATCATAAATTGTACCTGATTAATTACTCCAAACGAACAATCTGAACAGTTCTGCTATAATAATTCTGATCAGATTCTGTTAACTGAACAGTTATCAGACTTAAACGTTAAGTAAAATATCTTTATTACGTAACTAAAGTAGTGGTATACTCAATGCGTAAGTAGCAATTTCTTTCGCGCTTACGTAACACGTCGTAATATATTCATAGTGTTTAAATACAAATACTGGTAATTATAATTTTCCAACTCAACAAACCTCTCTATTATTAAGATTTATCTGCTTTGATATAAATGAAGGGGTATTTTCAGGCGCTAAATGGATTTTTGAAATAGCTCAATAACAAATATTGTTGTGTCATTATTATTTTCGTCGTGAGTTCGGATGAACCCGCTTCCAACTGTAGAATGTTGGCCCATTTTTTTCTGGGCGTATCCGTATTGGTGCGAAAAAGATTGCTTCGTTCAAAAAGGGTATCAGCAGAAGTTCATAAGAAACCCCTTCGGTAGGAAGTACCTCACTAAACGATTTTAGTGTCACCTTTATTTGGTAAGTTTTGCACAACGCACGTTCACATTTGAAAAGGCCAAAAAAATATCAACAACTAGAGTAGTTTGCATTTATAATTATTAAACATCTAGGTGGCGCTAGTCGTTATCCTTTGTTATACCAGTGCTATTTTTAAATAAGACCACCAGCTCAACGCCAACGAACTACAAAGATGCGGATTTCGCACCCAAGCTCCCATTGAAAAAAATTAAACTTTTTCTGTCTATTGCCAAGTCTTGGGTGACATTTTAATGAAAAACAGGGTTACCATGCTCTTTTAATAGTAGAAATGGAAGTTGTCAGGAGTAAAAATCTTAAATTCAAATAAAAAAAATTATAGGAAGACGTAATCTCGGAAATTGACTGATTTTAAAATTAATTTTAATATCGGTCCATGAAGTCTTTTATCTATTTTAATTCACAGCGTTATCAATTTACAGCTCCAAATATGTAAAAATCCACATTTCTAACTACATATATTAATTAATTTGGAAATATAATGTTGCATATTTGTGGAAAACTTTATAATTTCATATTTCCGCCATCAAATTTATTAGTAGCTAAATGTCTAACTGGTACTAGTTACGTTCAAAACTAGACGTAACGCGTAAATTTAAAATTTACTCCCTTTAATCATCCCACGAAAATTTATCATCCCAATCTTCGTAGACAAATGTGAAATTTGTAATTTTTTCCAATTTAATAAATTATAAATATCATATTCTTTGACGTTCCAACAGATGTTTGATGATATTTGGACCAAATATTTCAAGAAACCATCGTACAATTTTCCGTAGGTCGCTTAAACTGTCTACATTACCATTTTTGTCAAAACGTAAAACAGGTACGTACCTAATTTGGGGTAATCCATTTTCGAGAATCATACGCGTAGTTATTCATTCGTGATAACGGAATAAAATGCACCAACTACGAAATGAAATGACGTTAAAGGGCCGAAAGAAATTAACATTTAAATAATTTCGGCGTTATCTCCCGCGGAGAATTCGAATAACAAAGTAGCGACGGTCTCCCGAAGAGAAAAATCTCGAAAGAAACGTTGTCTAAGCGAGCCGGCAGCCGAAATCACGACGTCGCGCAACTGGTCTAGGCACTCTAGTGGTCTTCCCGATGCTGACGCCGAGTTATGTTAATATAGAACGAAGGAATTATACGTTCGTAAAAAGCGAGAACCGCTTCTGGCCGACATAGTTCTCTCTCTTCGCACGCGCCCGGAATAAGTTTTACGGTTAGTTCACGGACCAGTTTCGCCAAGTCCCGCCGCTCTGGGGATTTTGTTCTCGAAGCATTCTGTCGCGGAGAGACCATCTACCTCGCGTCGAGTCCAAAACTGGCGTACTTCCCCAGCGAACGCGTCGGGGGGCAAACTATAAGGGGTCCTGCATTTTTGGGAAGGCCCTCCGAGCCATTCGGCATTCTCGCCCGTTGCCCGCGATCGAGTGGACAGTTCCTAAATGTTTTCTCGCTTTTCTTCCGACTGCAAGCGTACGAATTAAGCGTGGGACTAAATATTAACAGAAGTTTTGTAAGTCAGAAATTTTTCCGGAAAATGACCGAGACCTTTTTTCCGGAATATTTTCCGTATTTTTCCACAAAAAAATAAAAAATGTTTTAATTCCATGATTAGTCTAATATATTGCTTGCAAATGGAAATAAAGCGGCATTTTCGCCACATTTTTTTCCCTCATAATTGCTAACGCATATTGAACTTGCAAACTCGCTAAGCCTTATTTTTTCGAATCTAAACGTAGAACTAAACTTCTAGACTAGTTTAAACTGATTAACAATGTAACACTATTAATGTTTTGTAGTATGTTTACTGATATTAGACATTTTATATCGATAAAAAGTTAAAAACATTAAAAACCCTTAAAGAGTAATTAATGTTTCAAATTTTTATTTTTCCGATTTTCTGGAAAATTTTCCGCATTTTATTTTTCCGGAAAATTAACAACAGTAATTAAAAGCTAAATTACAGTTGATAAATATGGTTTAAAATTAATTTTCAATTTAGGGTTATAAAAAAATGTGTGGCCAAGCGGAGAGGTCTTCGAGGTGTGACGTCATCAATGTTATTTGACCAAAGGGAAAATATATATGAGTCACGAGGGGGGAGGAGTTCATGGGTTACTGATACAGGTATGAAGAGCCTCCCCCTCCTTAGGCCATGCAAATGGCTGACGGCGCCCATGCCAGAATGTCCTAGCACCACGATTTAAAAATCTCATACTTTTGATTTTTCTCCAGAGTAGTAGTAGCAGAACGTACCTATTGGGGTCATTTTTTCTGTGTGGAAAAAGCGCGGTATAACGTCCGATCAGGTGGCTGTGCAACCCACAATGGAAATCAACGTCGGAATTAACACTTTCTGGCTATGTTAGATTGGACGCCAATCTACCACCAATGGGAGCTTCCTAAGATACATGTTACAAGCGAATTACAAAATTCACCTGTAATGGAGATTGTTTCCTAGGGTCCAAATGGGTTCTTTTGCTTTAATCAAATTTTGTGGAAAAACCATCTCCCATAAAGCTTATGTGTTTATATACTATAAAATATTACCAGATTAATATATTATAAAAACTGCTTCGATCCTCGAAGGTATTTGTTTCATTTTAATAGCTCAGATGGATACGTGACTAGTAAGATATAAACTTCTGCTATTACTCTTTTCCAGCAATAGACGAAGTTATTTAACCTTATTTTTATCGTCCAATAAGTTAAATAAATTCGACAAATGAAACGAAAAAACGATTACTTATATAATATCCAGTTTTCTCTCAATTAAATATTCGAAAATCATTTATCACAATTGCAAATGAATAAAAATTATGAAGAAAATTAAATATTTGGAATCCGTTTTTTGTTTGGCATTCCAAATGAATGAAAAGTGATTAATTTCCGTAAAAACGCCGCGGGGATGCGAGCCGCCGAAACAATGGGCCATTTCGAAACGTTCTCGTTATGTTTAGATAAGACGCTTCCGAATCCGCCGAGAAACACATATTCATTTTGGTTTTGTAAATGACCCCTGTAGAACAGACACTGTCGGCTGAAGATAGAAAAAAAGTACCCTGCAGGGAAATGAAAGGTAAATTTGGGGTGGGATAATTTTTTTCTCTCTTCGTGTTCCTTTTGAAGAGTGATAGATATAGCGAGCCCCAAAAAAAATGGCGTATTATTTTCCTCCCGAGGCTCTAAAAATTCTTCTACCTGCATTTTCACATTCTTCTTTCTCGCTTTTTTGGCCCTTGCTACCCCCCCCCTCCCCCTCTTCCCTTACTTCACATCTCGTGGTTGTTTTTTATTTTTTTTTTCGAAGCTACCTTTTTTCGTTGCTGCCCCCCTCTTTTACCTGACGCCGGCTGCTGCGTACATTACGACAACAAAAAACAGCGTTCCATTCGTTATCCATTAAAGCACATTTCTGAAAAAGGGAAAGTTGTAATAATTTCCAGCTAATAGAACCAAAATATTATTCGACTGCATTTTTTTGCACGTTGCGTTATGTTAAAGTTGCAGATTATCTTAAAAACTATTCTCAAAAATGTGTGTATTTATACTTATGATGGAAGGCAGTGGCGTAAATAATACCTCCGCAAACCCCGCAATGCAGGAGGGCCACAGGCAGTAGCGTCACCAGGATTTCAAAACTGGTGGCGCTTAAGCCATAAGCACTGGTCAGGTGCGTCCCACTGAGTGATATGGGGGAGGGGAGAGGTGGGCTCCCAAAGAGGTTTGTAAAGTTGAAACATTGAGGCCGAATAGGGAAAATGAAATTTTGTATGCCCATTTTTAAGTTTGAAGAAACTTTTCGCCAAGTGAATTGGAAAAATTCTGAATTTTGGGAGGCGCTTTTCGGAAATTTAAGGTGGCGCTTCGGAAAATTTTCAGGTAGCTCAAGCACCGCCTAAAACACCCTAGCAACGCCACTGGCCCACATGGGTTCAGGGGGCCCCTAAATTCTTATCAAATAATATGCTAGATACCGACTAGAACCCCGAAAAGACCGGTACACATCAGATTTCAGCAACTAACGAGATACCTGGGCTGATTTTATTGTTTTTAGTGGGTGGACAGGGCTGGATTAACACTATTGGGGGCCCTGCGAAAACTAGTATTTGGGGCCCCTAATAAAATTCCGACTTCGGGGGCCCCTGTGGCACATGTCTTAATACAGCCCTGGGGGAGGAGCTTACTGTTAGAACGTGAGGTGTTTTTGCGAGCGACGCTAAAAATGATCCTAAGATAGGCTTCGTGCGTAGTTTAAATTTTGGTCATAAGTATCGCCGCCTACCGACCGAGTTTTTAATTTAATATATGAAAGCTGTCTGCTCGTTCAAAATTCTTTATGCATAACGGGTGAAAGCACCCTGGTGAAAGTTCAACCGGAAAACCTAGAAATTCCAAAGGTGTCTGCTTTTTTTCACATAGTTAGTTTACGGATATTAAGGCAGATGGCGCTATATTTCCTAAGCTCGAAGCCTATAGTCATTCCTATTATATGAAGAAGCATTTTATTAAAAGACTACAGAATCATTTGAAAAATTCAGACTGAATTTCAGGTATCTGTAGGGACTACTGATGGACTAGGATGTCTTTTGGGATGGTCTAGTGGGGCATTCCCCCACCCTGAATTATTATGAGCCAAAAAAGTTCACGAACTTTTCTAATACCAACTCATAATCGGGTGAAGTACGAGGAATATCTTGGGAAAATGTTTTATTTTATCTTTTAACCTGAAAATCACTAGCAATTATGCAATAACTATTTCAATCAAAAATCCAAAAAATATTACAGACGCGTTTTTGCTCAAGTTCGGCCCCCTCCTGAAAAATCCTATTTCTAATACCAACTCATAATCGGATGAAGTACGAGGAATATCTTGGGAAAATGTTTTATTTTATCTATTAACCTGAAAATCACTAGCAATTATGCAATAACTATTTCGATCAAAAATCCAAAAAATATTAAAGACGCGTTTTTGCTCAAGTTCGGCCCCCTCCTGAAAAAAGATGAGTTTCCAAGCTATGCATTTAAGCATATGTAACATAATCACTCATAAGTATGCCATAAAAGTATTTTCGTTAATGAAACCTTGTTCACGGGATATGACGTAAATTACGTCACTTACAATTCCGTGACGAAATACGCGTCATCAACTTTACCAAAAGTATACTTTTGACTTTACTGATTGGAAACGGAAATTAGTGAGAATTCCTCGCGCGTTTCTGGCTTTGCCCATGTCAAGTTTAGCTCGTGTATCGTGATCACGAGATTTTGTTTCCTTGGTAACCTTATCAATAGCGCAAGGATAGCATTTTTGCATTTTAGGGTCCGCTCAATGTATGTTCCGCGTGAAACAAGGTCTCATTGAATTTTTTTCAATGGAAATGTTATACAGAGGCATACTTATGAGTAATTATGTTACATATGATTTAAGTGAGAGGAGACTCAGGAGAGTAAGAGGAAATAAGATTTTTCAAATAAAGTATTTGGAGTGTCAGTGAAGTTAGTTTAATTAGCGAAATGCGATGAAAGGAGATGAGTTAAAAAGTTAGTTTACGGTGGTGAGTTTGAGTTTAAAATTCTAGAAACGGGAATGAGATGGAGTGAGTGCAGTGGTGGATTTACCATAAGGCTGAAAAGGCTGGAGCCTAGGGCGGCAGATTTTAGGGGCAGCAAATTTGGGGACCGAATTTTTTTAGCCGGTTTTCTGATGTCTTGCAACTAAAGAAGTCTACAAGAAATTTTCCGGTGACTTTCAATTTCATTGTTCATTCAACGTACCGCAAATTTATATAAGTTCTCTAAGTTCTATGCTAAGACATCCAGTTCCCGGCCCACAACCAGTAATCGGCTTCTGCGTCTCTGCCTGTACTTTGTATGAGTGAGAAGAGAGCAAAATTGCGGCCAATATATTTTACACTACCCCCTGTCATACAAGTCCGACTATAGTAACTGGTCAGGGGCGGCGAAATAGGGTACGCAGGGTACGCAACTGCGTACGGGCGCCAGGGTTTTTTGGGGCGCAAAAAATTCTAGGACTATTAGGTAAGCAAATTTTTTTAGTTGGCGCAGTGGCAGCGTTGGGAAGTTGTTTTAATTTAATTTAAAAAATAGAAACATTTATCCTGCAAAATGTATCTGATACACGTTAAAAAATTAAGTTACGGAGTTAAATATAAATAATAAATAAATTAAATAATAAATATAAATGCATCTGTATTAGTATTATCGAAGATTCCAAATACGAATTTTGTTTTCTTGAGTCAGGCGGCTATTAACACTGACGTTTAAATTTGTAAGTTTTTTATTTTCTGTATTTTTTATTATGGCATTAATTTTACATGGCATTGATATATATAGGTATTTGTTATTGTTAACCAAGTTTATTCACTATTCATATCGAATTAACCTTCGAAATCGAAAATTTGACATAACCGAAACGCCCGAAAGTAAAACTAAACTAAAATATATTTTTAACACCTTTGTAGTTATTATCTATATTCTTTACCGAAAATTCAAACACGTGTAAACAATTTTATTCTCTTAAAAATTAAAAAAGCTTAATCAGTATCACATGTGCACTTTAGGTATTGTAAGAACTTTCATAGCTTCATGCAATTTGTATTTTTTTTAACTGTTTGTAAGCAGGGTTCGAAATAAAAAAACCCATACAAAAAACCCGCGTTTTTTTTTAAAACCCTGAAAATTGCGGAGTTTAACGGTTAAGTGTAGCATAGCCGGCTGTATTAGAGAAAGCCAGGAAATAGAATTTTCGGAGGCGGCGACATGAGTAATTTTTTCCTGCCGCTAGATGGTACTTATTGGAGTAGTAACTAAAGGCGCGCGATTCAAATATTATATATATTTATCTTTCCTGTAAGTTTTTGAACAAGCTATTTGAAACCCATTTAGGAATACTATTTTCGTCTATCATATTGTTAGTGTTGTTCTACTTAAATAATGAAACAAAATAATTTTATTTTGAACTTATTTTAATAAAACCATTTAATTTTTAAGGAATTTATTATTTCTTTATAAAGTTTTAGCATATGCAGCTTTTTCGCTATTATATTAAACTTTAAGCCCATTCTAGGGACAGGAACTTTGTACTTTAAAAATAAGAACATTTGTTTTTGATTTACAAAATCACATATCACAAACCTTAATTTAAAGTTTAAGATATTTTCTAGATAAAGGCTTTTTCTTATAGTTTACATAACAATGAAAAAAATATCTCGCTATAATCTCAAAAAAGGAAGATATAAATATTACATTATGAAACGAATTATTACAAAACTGTACTTACATTTTTTTGTCGGTACTTATAACAATTAGACAGCTGACACCGCCGCCTAGCTAGCAGACGCTCACCGTGGAAGAAAAATTGTAAAATCAAAAAAGAAATGACATCATTAAATATTTCCTACTCCAATAAGCACCATCTATCGGCGGTTGGGGTCTGGCCGCGTGCCAGTAAATATTTTTTCAACCGCCGAGATTTCCCGGCCTTCTCTAATACAGCCGGCTATGAGTGTAGGGAGCTGACGGTAAGCTCGCGTGGAATGAAGGGCCACTCGTAAATAAGGCAATAAAAGTCGTTTTTTTATTAAAAAAAATATACCCAAAAACTATTTCCTGTGCAATTTTAACCAAGTTGTTGTATTGTAAAAAAAAATGGGAACTGACAATTGTAAAGGTAAGGGCGGCAAAATGTGAACAGCCTCCTTTTGGGAAATGTGTAAATCCGCCACTGAGTGAGTGTTATCACAAAATTTTCAAAAATGCCCATCACTGTTAGGGACCTCTATACACTCTTTTTCGCGCCTTTATTTTACTTACTTGCCTCCCGCTCGTCGGCCATTGCTGAAAGGGGGAAAACCAAACATGGACGCGCCCAGGAAAATACCATGAAAAAGCTTGGAGGAATAAAACAAGTATACAGGAGTTGCGGAGTGCTGCGAAATCGGTTTCGTCAGTGACCGTGAACTCCCGCGAGGCAGAAGGGTTCAAACGCGACTAGCGCCAACTGCATACGGATTTTGCAACTATTCTCATTTTATAGCATTGTTTTCGCGTCGTCTGGTTTGTTTTATTCCTCCAAGCAAATAAGAGTCATTTTGCAAAAAGGCGCAAAGAATTTATAAATGTTTCAAAAAAAACCAGACGACGCGAAAACAATGCTATAAAATGAGAATAGTTGCAAAATTCCATATGCAGCTGGCGCTAGTCGCGTTTGAACCCCTCTTTCTCGCGCGAGTTCACGGTCACTGACGAAACCGATTTCGCAGCTCTCCGCAATTCCTGTATACTTGTTTTATTCCTCCAAGGAAAAAGAGTGTATTCTGACCACCTTAAGTAAAATTCTTCCTAGCGCAACTCACTAGATACACGTGGGGAAAACGCGTATCATACTACCCTAGGGTGCAGATTTGACTGACAATTGTGAGTGTTGTGGGAATCTCCAATTAGGTTTATTCCGCCTATTTTCAAAACACTATAAAGTACCTTTAATATTGTAGCCTGTTCAGAATATGTTATAAGCAAGACTGAATCACAAAAGGCTTACAGGGAAAAAACATTTAAAGGTTCGATTTTTTTATTTGTTTTTGATAGTGCTACTTTAAACGTTAATAAATACCAGGCGCGTAGGAACGTTTTGGATTAAGGGGGGTACAGCTTGGATGCTAAATTGGGCACCCCCTCATCAGTATCCTTTTTGTGCCCCTTCTAAAACAGTTTGGCGCCCTTTTCATACCACTTTGGCGCCCCTTTCCAACTTCAAGGGGGGTACGTTGTACCCCTGAACCCCCCCCCCCCCGTTCCTACGAAACTTGTTCGGTTGTACACATCGTAATTTTGTATAGTACAGGTACCTATATTCGTTTTCAAATGTTTATATAGCGCACGCGCGCGTGAAAGTGAGTTTTTGGTTGCTGTTAAAAAAGGTGTTATTTTGCGCGTGTAAAAATAAATTAACGGCCAGTTCTGTTTTGAAATAAGAGGAAAAAGGTTTACCGGTTTTTATGTCGGAAAAGTTCGCGTCTTTTATTTCGCTGTTCACGACATTTTTTGGTCCGTCGAGCCGGATACATTCGTCAACTTGATTATGTTCCTCAACTAATCATCGAATCGGCTATCTTTCCGTGAGAGACAGTGAAAATTAGCGTGGATTCTTCGTTGGAAACCGTTTAAACCATCGATCATATCCCGATCGTAAACGAATCAACATAAGTCATCATGGATGTTCTGGTGAGAAGAAGAGCAGCTATCAAGGGACAGATCACCAGGATTGAAAATGCGGTGGGTCAAACAGCAACGAATCTATCTGACGTCGCCTTGAAGCTGTATGTAGACAAGGTGGAAAAACTATCGAAAGACTTGGATGAGGTTCACGATGCCGTAGTTGCAAATATCGATCCCGACGACGACGACTTCGCGGATCACGAAGATGAATACAACCCTCTAGTCGCTCGACTCGAAGATCTGACAATCCTACTCGTCACTGAATCAAATGAAAGAGCAGCAAACATTCCAGTGAGACAAGTCAGACCAGCTAGTGATGTACGTTTACCTAAGCTGGAACTTCCATCATTCAGCGGTGGTTACGTCGATTGGCTTCCATTTCATGATCTCTTCACGGCCACCGTACACAACAACGAATCGCTCACCGGAGCTCAGAAGTTTCAGTATTTGAAGTCATCATTACGAAACGAAGCAGCGCTCCTCGTTCAATCTATTCCGGTAACTGAAGCTAACTATCTGGAGGCTTGGGATATCTTAAACAATCGGTTCAACAATACCCGGGAAATCATCGATGCACACGTAAAACGTCTCTTCAGTCAAACTAACGTCATCCAAGAATCTTCATCCGCTTTACGAACGCTCATCGATACCACCGCCGAATGCATAAGGGCGCTCAAGGTTCTCAAAGAACCAGTACAACATTGGGACTCCATACTACTTCATCTTGTAAAGGAAAAACTGGATTCAGAATCTCGCCGACAATGGGAACTTTCCCTGAGGGGGACCGAAAGACCAACTTTCGAGGATCTCGTTACATTTCTTGAACAACGGGCCAGAGCCTTAGCAGCAGCTCCGCCTACAACTACTGCAATCAAGTCGAAGCCTCCATTACATCAGAGACCGAGTACAAAGGCTCATCATGGTGCTCTGAGCGAGACGTGTCACTTTTGCAACGAAACACACTCTGTATACAAATGTACCAATTTTCTGAATGCATCTTCGGACGAGCGTTGGAACATGGTCAAGAGGAGTGCCATGTGTTTCAATTGCTTACGAACCGGTCATCAAAGCAATGACTGCAAATCTGGTCATTGTAGGAAATGCAACGCACGACATAACACACTTCTACATCAAGAGAAGGAATTAACGAAGACGAAGGCCACCTCCGGTGTAGTTTCATGCCCATCTCGTGAAATAATTGGATCAACCCAAGTTATCTTGGCAACCGCAATGGTCCAAGTCAAGGGACTTGACGAGCAACTTTATCTAGCCCGAGCGCTTCTGGACTCGGGTTCTCAAGCCAGTTTCATCACGGAACAATTCACGAGGAAACTAAGATTGAAGCGAACACGTTTCAACGTCTCGGTTGACGGAATTGGAGCAACCGGAATGAACACCTCTCAAGGCAGTGTCATGGTGAATATTCAGTCAAATATCATTAACACGTCGGAGGTCATCGTCGAGGCAATCGTCCTGAAAAAGGTCACGGATTATTTACCTAACAGTCCGTTCGATCCTGGAAATTGTCTACACTTGAAAGGCTTAACACTTGCTGATCCAACTTTTCATAGCCCTGGACAAGTGGATATTTTACTAGGTGCTGACGTGTATCTAGAGCTCTTACAAGATGGCATTTGCAAGGGGAAAGAAGGTCTTCCAGGTGCCTTTAATACTCTTTTCGGATGGGCAGTTTCCGGTCCATTGCTGATGGCCGGAAGAAGTTCGAAAATAAAGGTCCACCATTGTACATTGGAAGCAGATTTGAAACATCTTTGGGAGCTAGAAGACATCCAGCCTCGAAGAATAATATCTCCAACAGAAATTCAATGTGAAAAGAACTTTGAAGAATCACATACACGTGACTCTACAGGAAGATTCACTGTACGATTACCAAAGATAAACGATGCACCAAAACTTGGAGATTCTAAACAAATGGCAATCCGTCGATTCTCTCACTTAGAACGACGTCTACGTGTTAACCCGAATCTCTATGAGGAGTACCGCAAGTTCATGGGGGAATACATTGCCCTTGGACATATGGAACTCATTCCCTCGAATGAAATAAAAATCGAAACCAATCCATCTTACTACGTGCCTCATCATGCGGTATTCAAAGAAGACATAAAGTTATGTATTTGTACCCCGCCGTTCCGCTAGGCACTACGGCGGCCCACAACACTCAACCAGGTCCGGACAAAAATGCGCTTTGCGAAACAAACGTTCGGCCAGTGAGACAGCTATAAGAACCGGCTCACATATGGCAAACAAACGCCCTCATCACGGCCCAACAAAAGGCGACACCATGGGCCTGCCCGAGAACCCATCCTCGCACAGCTGAGGGCTAGAGAGACTTTCTCATTCACTGCAATTACCATCCCCGATAAGGTTATCAAATGACAGGTATGGAGCGAACCATCGCGCGAACCCAAAGTCCGAGCCCAGCAACCACGAACACACCCGTCCCCCCTCCGGCTGGCGGCGAAGGGGGCGATGCGAACTGGCGCGCAAGCCCAGAAATCAGGCCCGGCAGCCGCGAACGACACCAGTGACCCCATTAAGGACAATCCGGATAGGGACAGTGATACCTGTGCAAATCAGCCGCAGGTTATTAGCCATACGTTGCCCGGCTCTCGCCACGAGGAGGCTTTGCAATCAGGGTTTTCAAGAGAGCCTCAGGGTTTTCAAATAAGACAGTACCACCACGAGAGTTCGTGTGGTGTTCGACGCCTCTGCCAAATCTACAACTGGAGTTTCCCTAAACGATCATCTGCTAGTGGGGCCAAAACTTCAAGATGATTTGGTCAACCTCCTTATTCGCTTTCGTCAACATCGCTTTGTAATGAAAGCAGACCTTGCCAAAATTTTTCGTCAAATTAGAGTACATCCAGACGACTCCGATCTTCAAAGAATTGTTTGGCGAAACAACTCACACGAACCCTTGCTCGAATACCGTTTGCTAACGGTTACATATGGAACCGCATCAGCGCCATACCTAGCAACTAAAGTCTTGAAGCAACTCGGCCATGACGTGAAAGAGACACTTCCGTTGGCATCTTCGGCTTTACAAAATGACTTCTACATGGACGATCTAATGACAGGAGACGAAACGATTGAGAACGTTTTAAGACTTCAGTCAGAAATCATTCAAGCTACATCTCAAACAGGATTTGAAATAAGGAAATGGGCGTCGAATGAAGCTGCATTATTGGATACACTACCAGCCAACATGAAGGATTTACAAAAGCCACTATGCATCGAGAACGACGAATCAGTCAAGACTCTCGGCCTATATTGGACTCCTTCGGCTGATAATTTCTCGTTTATGGTTACTTCTCCAGCGTCAAGAAGTTCAATCACTAAACGTACAATTCTTTCGGATACAGCAAGGATATTCGATCCTCTGGGACTGTTGGCACCAGTAACCGTTCGAGCGAAACTGATGTTACAGGAAATGTGGCAGCTAAAATTGAATTGGGATGAGCAACTTCCCCAACCACTTGAAGCTAAATGGAGGTCGTTTCGAACCGATTTACCAGAAATTGAAAACATTACGGTTCAACGGCACATTTCGCAAGCTAATGCTACAGACATTAGCCTGCATGGATTTTGTGACGCATCGGAGAAAGCGTACGCAGCTGCCGTATACCTGAAGACGGTGAATAACAACGGACAAATCAAAATACAACTGATCGCTGCGAAAACAAGAGTCGCTCCGCTCAAACAAATCACACTTCCGAGACTGGAATTATCTGGTGCATTACTTTTGGCTTCTCTGATTCAACTGATCAGGGAGTCATTGAGATTGGATATAGCTGATGTTCATTGCTGGTCGGACTCAACAATCGTCCTAGCTTGGTTGAAAGCTCCACCGCAACGTTGGAAAACGTTCGTAGCCAATCGAGTGTCAGAAATCCACGAGAAACTACCGAGAGCGCAATGGCATCACATTTCAGGAGACAGCAACCCTGCAGATTGCGCTTCTCGAGGAATATCCGCTAGCGAACTGGGAAATCATGGTCTCTGGTGGCATGGACCGCAGTGCCTTATTTTCGCCGCAACAACGCAAGAACTACATGAACTCTCAGAGCCAAATGAATGTTTATCCGAGGAAAGACGAATTATTTCGTTAGTAACACATCATCAAATGGATTTCACGCTCCTTTCCAAATTTTCAGCGCGTAAAAAACTCATTCATATCACCGCCTACATTCTACGTTTTGTCTTCAATTCGCGAAATGCGACAGAATTGAGGATTACTGGACCTTTATCGAAGGAAGAGAACGAAAAGGCGCTATCCCATTGGATTCGGGTCGTCCAAAGCAACAGTTTTAACGAAGAGATAGCTTGCCTTAAACAAAACAAGGAATTACCACGGAAAAGTAAAATCCTTTCGATGCGTCCGTACATCGATCAAGATGGGATTCTTAGAGTTGGTGGCAGACTTTGCCACTCCAACTTACCATACGAACAAAGGCATCCGGCACTGTTACCGAGACAGAGCAAATTAACAGAACTTCTAATACAACACGAGCACGAAAAACATTTTCACGGAGGTGCTCAACTACTAACTTCTGTCTTACAGAAACGTTATTGGATCGTCGGTCTTCGTGATGCCATACGTTTCCATATCAGAAGATGTGTTTCATGTGTACGACAGCAGGCAGTCTATGTAAAGCAACTTATGGGCGATTTACCACCAGCGAGAGTAAATCCAGCTCGGCCATTTTTGAAGTGTGGAGTCGACTACGCAGGACCATTTACCCTTAAACTAATGAAGGGACGAAGTCACCTCAGGTTTAAGGGATACATTGCCGTCTTCGCTTGCTTTATCACAAGATCAATTCATCTTGAACTTGTCAGTGACATGACCACCGAAGCATTTCTGGCAGCATTGAAACGCTTTGTTGCTCGACGAGGAAAATGCGCCGACATTTACAGCGACTGTGGAACCAACTTTACAGGAGCCGATCGAGAGATGAAAACATTCATCAAATTCATAGTCTCTACAAACAACAACGATCAAGTGTCACGATGGCTCGCAGACGAAGGAATTAATTGGCACTTCAACCCGCCTGCAGCGCCACATTTTGGAGGCCTCTGGGAAGCCGGGGTGAAGTCCGTCAAGTATCATCTGAAACGAGTTCTTGGCACCATGGTTCTAAACTTTGAAGAAATGCAAACGCTTCTTTGCCAAATCGAAGCTTGCTTAAATTCACGTCCTTTAACGGCGTTAAGCTCGGATCCAAACGACTTCAATGCGTTGACACCTGGACATTTCCTAATCGGAGATGCGCTCACCGCAATACCCGAACCCGATCTCACTTCTGAAAACGTCAACCGCCTGTCACGTTGGCAATTGGGCCAACAAGTACTGCAGCACTTTTGGAACCGTTGGCGAAATGAATTCCTCTCTCGCCTTCAACAACGTCCAAAGTGGACTACACCAAAACCGAATCTACGAGTCGGCGACTTGGTCTTGCTCAAGGATGAAGATTTACCTCCAACCAAGTGGAGAATGGCAAGAATCACTGAACTTCATCCAGGACAAGACAATCAAGTTCGCGTCGTAACTGTCAGAACCTCTGACAAATCACTGAAAAGACCCGTAGTTAAATTATGCCAGTTACCACTAGACTGATTTTAATTGTATTCAAACTGTTTACTAAGGGTTATTTATGTATGCAAATGTAACTTTTCGGACTTTTACTATCTCATTTGAAATTCGTTATTTCAAGGCGGGCGGAATGTTCGGTTGTACACATCGTAATTTTGTATAGTACAGGTACCTATATTCGTTTTCAAATGTTTATATAGCGCACGCGCGCGTGAAAGTGAGTTTTTGGTTGCTGTTAAAAAAGGTGTTATTTTGCGCGTGTAAAAATAAATTAACGGCCAGTTCTGTTTTGAAATAAGAGGAAAAAGGTTTACCGGTTTTTATGTCGGAAAAGTTCGCGTCTTTTATTTCGCTGTTCACGACAAAACTGATTAATACAAAACACTAGTCACATTTAAGCGATGTTTAATTTAAAAAAAACTATAATTAAGTGGAGCACCCAAAGAACAACATTTAATTTTTTTATCCATTTGGTTTTTTTATATTAATTTCAATCTGTTTCGGACTACTGGCGCCATCTGGTACCGAAAAACATTGTTTTTTTACAAATTTTTATCGGAGCATTTTACAAGCCCTACCCCTTTTAATTAATTCTGTGTGCGTCACTGTGTAGGAGTTCAGCGCCACGCTCGGTGATTATATTGTCCCCAATGTAAAAACTATACTAAAAATAATAATCCGCTAGGAGCGCTGACGTCATACACATCTTTTGCTCATAGGTTAACACAGAAACGTCAACGAATGAGATGGCCGCTGTAGCGCGAGAGATGCGCGATAAATCAAAGTTGGCCGTGTAACAACAAACAACGCAATATTTATCCAAAACGTTTGCATATAAGAGAAAAATCTTTACGTGTAAAGAAACAGTCTACCATCATGTACCATGTTTAAAAACTACATGGCATTAAGATCGTCGCGCACTGTTCAAACGGTTTTTTGTTTGGTCTCCCTTATTTTTCTAGTTTTCGTAAATTTAATTATTCTGGTCAGGTTTTTTTTCGTGTTATTGGTGCTTGAACTAGTTTTGGCGCCTTTTGGATAAGATTTTCTTAGCCCTGTTAGATATTATATACGTTATTTGAATTAGTTGAGCTGGCTTGTGTGCTTTAACCTATTTTTAGGTTTATTTTCCGATTTCCGGCGCGTGCCGTGTCTGCCGTTTGATTTTGATACCGAGGTCGAGGCTTCGTTTTTAGCTGAATGGCTTGTGGGTCTGAGGCGGCCCGCGCTCGACGGGAGTGCGGGTTAAGAGGCTGAGGGCCTGCAAGCTAGGATATTTATAGTTGCAATAAGAATGTTTCAATCACAGCGGAAAACCCGGAATCGTAACAGGGATGACGGTAACAATTGCCGGCTCTGTCACACGGCGGACTATGCCCCTAATAAGGGTACAGGTTTACTTAATTTGTGGATCCGTTGTGTGACATGTCACAGCTGGTACCATGTGGAATGTGCCTCAGTATGTGAGGGAAGTGGTGATGAAAGCACGATCCCGGAGATTATGAAGACACTTACGAATGCATGGAATGCGTCTCAGTAGAGGAAGCGCATTTGACTAAGGAAGATAAAGCAAACTCTGGCGATCCAGTATACGATGACAGTCGCTCAGTCCGAAGCGATGCAATAGCGTTTCCAGATACCATGGTTCCCAAGCCTATCGAGACTTTGGATGTAACTGCGATGAATAATTTTCTGGCTACTATGGATAGCCTTATTGGAAATAGGTTCAATTCCTTTGAAAAAAGTTTGACGGCAATACAGAGCTCTCTTTTGTCGGAATTGGACCGTAGAGATAACTTAACAATAAAGAGCTGTGAAGAAAATGAGCAGAGGCAGCTAGCCCAAGAGAACCACACAGCTGGAATTAAGTTACAGGTGGACGAAATCCAGGAATTAGTGCAACAATTGAATTCGATCTTTTCCCCCGAGAAGCTGAAACAACAAAAGGAGGAAACGGAGCTCTTGCGTGAAACAGTTAACGCTTTATCAGGGCAAGTGGAGACTCTTAAATTGAAACTAAACGAAAACACTACAGAATCGAATAACTACAAGGTGTCCGAAAGGGCTCCAGTAGAGAATCTTGTCGCTTTTGGGGTTGCATTCGATGACTTGGATACGCCGATAGAAGCGGAAAATTGGTTGCGTAAGAACCTTGAGCTGGAAGAGTCTTTTTCGTTTTCTGTCTCTACGTGCACGCGTTTTGGAAAAGGGAAGGAGAAAACCGGACAACCGATTCTTCTATGTTTCGATAGTGGTGAAAGTAGACAAGTTATCCTTGCTGCGGCTAGTAAGTTGAGGAACAATCTAGTACCTGAATACAGGAGAGTTACTCTGGCTCCTGGTCGCACTTTTGAGGAGAGCCTGATGGCACGTCTGAATAGTTTTAAAAAACGTCAAAATAGGAACAGACCAAGCCTTAAAGTTTCTAGTGGGAAATCCAGAAGTACCAGCCCAAAAAACTCGCACTCGGGCCTGACGCGGCGAAGTCAGGCCTAGAAAATCACGATCCCCTATATGAGGTACCTACAGATGAGAGACTACACTACTTCCCTGTTAAAGATGAGGCTCTGCCTCTGAGTCATGGCCCAACCCGATCTACTGGCAAAGTAAAGCGTGGCAAAAGAACGAGTCAAAAGGCGAGCCGGAATCTCTCGTTTCCGTTTCGGGTTCCAGAATATTCAGGGTGGTGGAGTAGTTTCTAAGTGGGCTGAGCTAGCCAAGATTATGAACAACGAGAAACTTCGGTTTTTCTGCATACTTGAGTCACATCTGCGCGATGGTGAGTCACCTCCTTGTCAAGACAATTTACACTGGTATGGTGTGAATCGTCAAGGTAAAGACAAAAAGGGTGGGGGTGTTGGAGTGCTGCTTGCGGCTTCAGAGCGTCTGTTGAGGTTCAAGGCATGTAGGGAACATTTTTGGTTTACCTTGGCTAGCCTACCGGGGGTCAGTTTTGTTGCGGTTTACTGCGCTACTGGAGAGGGTGTTCGG
This sequence comes from Leiobunum rupestre, assembly GCF_980474605.1. NCBI lineage: Eukaryota > Metazoa > Arthropoda > Arachnida > Opiliones > Sclerosomatidae > Leiobunum > Leiobunum rupestre. The sequence continues at coordinate 10,460,522 of NC_143390.1, forward strand.
GTCTTAAATTGGAACAAGGAACTATATAATTGCCTCCAATCGGATATACTTGAAGAAGTGTCTACAGGAAATAGGGTGTGTATGGTAGGCGATTTCAATGGTCACATTGCGGAGTTCGGAGTGGAGAATGAGCGAGGTAAACAAATGAAGAAATTTGCCGAGAGAAATGTCCTGACTATAGCGAACTTGTCCGATAAGTGTCAGGTTCAATCTACCTGGCGTGGCCTGAGTTCAGTATCTACTGTTTACTTTGTTCTACTCTCTGAGGACATCCTAGATAATTTCATTCGGATGGATGTTGACGAGTGAAATATGAAAGGTGTTAGTAGTGACCATAATGCTGTATTTTTGGAATTTGACTTTACTACATCTTCGGCTAATAAGCCTGCGAAAATGCAGCCAGGCCCAGTAAAGCGGAAATTATTCTGGAATTTTGACGATGATATTGGTCTAGAAAATTTCACTAAAGCATTGGAAGTGAGGGCGGAGAGTGGTTTGCACACCTACGAGGAGTTTGTAGCGGCTGTTAATGAGGTGATAGAAATGACTATCTCAAAGAAAACAACAGCTAATTTTTTAAAGAATGGCTTTACTCCTAAACGCTGGTGGGACGATGAGGTAGCGAGGGTGATCTCTGATCGTAGGGATGCTAGTAAGCGGCATCGGCTATCCATCCGTGATAAGGAAGATGTTGTTATTGTTAAACAAAAGTGGTTGGCTTACCAGGAAGCTAAATGGAAAGCTAAAACAGTGATTGCCACGAAAATCAAAAACCATCACTCAAAAGTAGAGAAAGAAATTGAACAAGCAGCAAAACATAAGGGTCGCAAATTTTGGAAGTACTTAAAGAAACTGAGACTGGCTGGAAAGCATGAAATCAAACGTCCCACGCGTATCTCTTCGAAATCTGGGGTTCTTCTGGCCGAAAAATCTGCGATAGCGAGCCGAATAGTTGAATATATGCGTGATATAGAGGAAGAACTAACTGCCTCCATAGTAACGGACTGTGGTGACGCATTTGCGGTGCCTGGTGATATGCGGTCTGACATGGTGGGGGCACTGCAACTCAAATTTCTGCTACTGTTAGTTTGCTATCCGAGTTTTCCTACAAAGATGTGACCGACGTCATAGCTCGTTTGAAAACTGGAAAAGCTGCTGGCCTTGACGGGTTGTATGCTGAGGTTCTGAAGCGTCTTGGTCCAACTGCTAAAACGGCTCTCTGTAACATTTTCAACGCCATTAGGACTGATCAAGATATTAGGTGTGCGTGGCAAACGACTAGAGTCACCCTTCTATATAAAGGCAAGGGAAAGAATGAACTGGAACTCGACTCTTTCCGCCCAATTGCGGTGGCCTCAGTGATGTACAAGTTGTACTCCATGTTGCTCAAAGACAAGCTTAGCTTATATGTCGAGGATTGCGGTCTTCTTAATGAGAAACAAGCGGGCTTTCGTCGGGATAGGAGGATAGCGGATCACCTTTTCGTTGTCACAAGTTTGATAGAGCTGTCGTTTAAGAGGAATACACCCTTGGAAGCGTCATTTTTGGACTTAAAAAAGGCGTATGACAGCGTTGATAGATCACTCCTGTGGAAAAGTCTGTTATCAAAAGGTCTCCCAGCTGAAATAGTGCGTGACATCTCTATATTGTATAGCCACTGTAACTTTACCTACAGCCTGGACGGTATTACCACAGGAAGGATCGAGAGTCATTTGGGCTTACGCCAGGGCTGCCCGCTCTAACCAAGCTGTTTATTCTTTATCTGGATGATCTTTCCGTTGAAATCCGACAAGCGAACGTTGGAGCGGAAATTCATGGACCTCACTCGAACTTTAAGCTGGGATGCTTAGTCTACGCTGACGACGTGGTGCTTTTTGCAAATAATCATACGGACATGTGTAGGCTACTGGACATTTGTTCAAGTTTTGCTTCCCGACGTGGCTTGACCTTTAGTATCGACAAGTACAACTTTTTGAGTACAAGCCCTATGTCTACCGTCTCACCGGGATATCAGTTACAAGGCAAGCCTATGCATACTAAATATACTTACCTCGGAGTTACTTTGATGGCCCAGGAAGCTTACCTTGCCCAAATGGAAAAAGACGAAATCGGGAAGTGTAATAAGCTACGTTGGATGGTAAGGAATTTGGCGGAATCGTCGTACAATAAATGTTCTGTTGGACGGACTCTGTGGAAGAACGTGGCAGTCCCAGTGATTACATATGCCAACGAGGTTATTTGTTACTCCAAGCCAACTAATAAGATCTTTGAGCGCGTGCAGCGTGAGGTGGGACGCACTGCACTCAATACAGGGCCATTGGCAGCAAACGTTGCAGTTCAGGGTGAAATGGGCTGGAGTTCTATGGAATAGAGGGAGGCCAAAAGCAAGCTGAAGTTCTTGGGCCGGTTAAAGTTTCTGCCAGAAGCTCGAATCGCAAAAATAATGATAGACTTTATCAGGTCCAACGGTTATACAACTGCATGGACGTTGAGAGTGGCACAACTCGACCGCAGCTACGGCATTGGGACCCGTCGGGGTACTGCTACCACGTATGACGAGTGGGTTACGACAGTTGTGAGGGAAGTAACTGCTGCGGGGCAGCAAAATTGGCGTGCTCTTGTTAAAGGAAAGAAAAGTCTGTCGGTGTACGCCTTACACAAACAGAAGCCAGCGAAAGAATCATGCTACGACGGTAGTTTCAGCGGTGGTTTGCTCTTCCAGGCACGTACAGGGTCGATTCTCGTTGGAACGAGGAGATATGAATTGGACGGTTCTTCCTCAGCTTGCCTCCTATGTGGACATCCCAGTGAGAATTTGGTACATGTTATCCTATCTTGTCCAGGTACTGAACAAGAGGGATTATTCGATGAGTGGAGGACGAAGAATCAGGCCCATAGCCTGGGGGTCGTGTTGGGGCTGGAGGCAGAGAACTGGTGTCCCAGAACTGTACAATCTATCCTGCCCTGCTGGAGGTCACAGACGTTAAAAGTTAAGAAGGAATTTATTGATTCTACCAGTGCTTTCTCTTACTTGAGTTTGGTACGATGATTATTATGAACTTTGGCTTGCTTCTCGCTCGTCCATACGTTCCTTATATATAGATACGTTCCTTATATTTATAGTTTATTTTTGTTAAATTTTTATTGTTGCTTTGTAATTACTTGCTGTGCTCCATTTGGAGCCGCCCTGATTCTAAGGGGTGTACTCTGGTACGGCTTAAATAAATAAACATCTAAACCTCTAAATATTAAACTCGATCACGGCCCCCTGCACGTGGGCCAATCAAATGCGGGTTCTTAAGGTTACGTAATCTAAAATCGAATTATTATTTTCAGTAACTCAAACTAGATGGCAACGAGTCGTTGCCGTAGTCACTCTTTGAATCGTGATTGGCTGATAATGACGAAACCTCCGAAAATGTAATTGGCCCATTTTATATTTATACGGAATCATTCTATGTTATAAGATTTCTATGGTTATAGACCTTCATGAGTCGCTTACTCGGTCAAAGCCTCTCTTTCCGATTTTGAAAACCAACTGCGGGTCTGCCAGGCGGCTTAAAGGGCCGACAGAGCAGACATCGGCTGCCGAAGAGCTTTCGCAGTTTGAAGGCCATTATAAATCGGCCTTTGAAAACCTTAAATCCGCCCAAGATACGCTTCATACAGCCTCTACCGCTCAACACGTGGACGCCCTGGACAAGGCTATTATAACTAATGGCGAATCCTTAACTTTGCTCGCTTCTGAAGTGCACTCGCTTTCCTCCTCCCTACGAGACAATTTTACAACTCTGGAAAATTCACTTGTGGAAAAACTGGCGGGTACGCGCCAGCCTCCCTCTCCCACTGATTATGTCACTTCTGAAGACCTGGCTCGTGAATCCCTACGGCTCAATGCTGTCCTCTTTGGTGTGCCCGAGCATCCTGGGGAGGAACATCGGATTCTTGACGAATTCCTTTCATCGTGCGGAGTACCGACCACCGTTCCGTATCACAGGCTTGGGGTGGTTCCGTCTTCAGGCACAGGTGCCCGCCCTGGTCTGCTACTTATCACATTCCCACATATGGCGAGGAAATGTTCCTTCCTCGGTCTTATAAAAAAGAGACGTTCAGAGGATTCGGCTTACCGTCTGTCTGCTCGTATTGACCAAATGCCACAGTAGTTGGCGAACTACCGTCGAGCTTGCGAATAACTTAGACATCGTTTGGCCAATGGCGAAACTCACCTCACTATCCGCCACAATGTCATGGTTTCTCTAGCGTATGGCCAATTCGAGGCCTCGGGAAACGCGCCACGGCCCCCAGAGCCACCTCCAGGACATAGGCTTCCTTATCCAACTAATGGCGTCTACAAGCCGCTTCAGCACGGAGGCCCACATTCGCAAAATTGTCTCCAGCCAAAAAAACTCGGTCCCCCCCCCCCGCGCTTTTACCACTGACTTCGACGCAGGCTTACCGAAGTGCCCTCTCTCTCGCTGTAATCCCGTACTAATGATCTTGACAATATCCTCTCCTCAACATGACGCTCTGCCGTTTATCCCTTATAGCTGTTCGGCTGTGATATCTCTACCGTCTCCTGAAGTGTTTTATTCTCGAAACTGTACACCTTGTGCCTTTACCTTTTTGGCAACAAATACTGGATTTTTGATTAGTAAAATCCTTGAATTGCGTGCGTTGGTTTGGGAACTGGTTCCTGACTGTATTGTCATAACAGAGACCTGGTTAAATAAGGACATATGCTCTGTTTTGTTCCACATTCTGGGTTATAACTACTTTCACTCCAATTGTGATTGGTCAAGAAGCGGGGGATGTGTTCTGTATTTTCGATCGCACCATGTGGCTACTCTTAATCGCTCCCTTTCTTCTCCAAACATTTTGGCTTGCCAACTTGATAAAAAATTATTTATTGTGTTATGTTGCTAACGTAGCCCTTCGGCGACTCTTGAGTTCTTGAAGATCTTATTGGTAACGATGGAGAAAGCCAGCAAGTTAGCTGACCGTGTGCTTATTATGGGAGATTTTAACGCGCTTGCGTTAAACTGTCTTAAAAACGATTATCCAAACTCTCACAAGGAGACATCCCGAAGTGTAACCCAACGATTTGGTTCAAACTCGGGGAATGATAGACCTTTATGTAACTTGAAAAATCCTAAAGGGACTTTATTCAATGGGCAACCATTTTGCCATGGCAACGAAAAATGTTTTTGAAAACAAAAAATTTAAATTTTCTAGGGCCCCCCCCATGTGAAAATTTTGAAGAATAGAAAAAATAGATAAAAATGTGACGAAAAAAAATCAAAATTGATCAACTTTTGATCAATTTGAACAAAATGGGTGAAAATGAACCAAAATGGCTAAAATCGGAAAAATGTTACGAGAAAATTTAAAGTACAAACATTGAAAAAATATTTCGAAATTGTTTGAAATAAATTACTTTTCAAATCAAATTTTTTAATAATAAATCGTCATTTCAAATTCTGTCAATACAATACCTCATTTCAGAAAAAAAGGTATTAAAAAATAAATCAGAAGTACAAAATATATGAAATTTATATTTCTGGACATGACAGTTTTTCCAAATTTGGACAAATAACTTAATTACTTATTTAGGTATAAGCATAAGTAACATAATAAAAATAAGTATAACACCTTTTTTCGGCACTGATCTCTTCAAGCTGCGACTTGGACTCGCGACTGACCGTTTTGGATGACTACTTTTTGATAAAAATTTAACCCTAATATCGGAGAGCACGTTCTGGAGTCGCGAGGGGCTTTGTTTTGAAGCCCGCGTGCGAATTACGCGTTATTAAAAAAAACATGAGCTCGTGGCGCCGAGAAAAACTTTAATTTTTATAATTTTAGCCTAATATTCCACCTAACTATCGGAAACCAGATCAGTTTGGTTGTAAATCTCGTTAATTGTCATACTTATTGATATTATGTTACTTATGGTATAAGGTAGGTCCTTCGCGATTAGATTTTAGTAAGTCTTGCATCACCAAAAAAGACTAATGTAATCTCATTGCTGAACCCTAAAAATTCAAATACTATATGCCCTGAAACGATTACATGTCTCCAGAAATACACCAAATATAATTATAAAAATTAAACCAGTAAAATAACTTATATGATGCACAGTGAGATTACCAGGAAACAATTAGTCAAATGCTTTAACGACAAATGAGACATGGAATTTTTTTCCCAAATGTTTCTTCAAGGAAATCGAAATAAAGCTTTATTATCTTTCTTTGCCGCCCATCTTAATACATTTCTGTACTGGGAAAAACTGCAGGGGTTGTAGCACCCCTTTGCTACGTACGCTACTGCTTATGGAACGATTTTATAGAAATATGGTAATAAAGGATGGACGCAAGTCAGTACGCATATGTTTATTGAAAAACCAATATTTTGAATAACTTTTCCAAGCTGATATATATAAAAGATCGTACAGCTAAATAGAGATCATACTCGGTAATCATAATAATACAGTGTTGATTTAGCTAGAGATTCTATAGATGGGTGGTGGTATAGCGTTTGTATATCTTTTTTCAAGAAAAAATACTTTGAACAATTAATATATAAAAAGATACATATATTTTACACGTTCTCACAAATATACAGATCTTTGACAATATACGAGTCAGAGATATCTTACACTGGGGAAATGTTTTTAAGAGAATAGTACTGGTAACGAAAATATAACGAAAGTCCTTTTCAAATCCTTCCTACCGTTCACAAAAATACATTTCTCACTTTACTTTTCTCAGTGTAGGGTTGGGTTAGTTACAAGTTTTAAATGTTAATAAAGAAAGTTAAAATTTATATCATTCACTCAAAGCTTGTGTATTGGCATTCTGTGGTTTAGTTTTTCTCTGTTTTGAAAATGGGAATAAACACGTTTATCGTTTTCCCACGATAGTCAGCTAGCTCATCAACCTAGCAGTTACCAAGGATTAAATCCATAATTGTCACTAGGTGAGAAGTTGAATGAGTGAGCTGACTATTTTTCCTACGCTGAGAGATTGCAACTAGGCCTTTAAAATCTTTAATTTTAAAATGAGATTCTAATTTTAAATGCAGCATATCGCGAATAACATTGCTTGTTATCTTGGTCAGGGAGTTTAAAATTGTTAATTGCATCAAGTTAATTGTAAGAGTAAAAGCCAGATCAGTTTAAAAACAATCCAAGTTGATTACTTTTTGTAGCTGATTTTCTATAATGTGTCATAGCACTGAGAAAACGTTACGTACTTTGATCACCACAGTTTTATAATTGTATACAAATAGATTCGGTAGCATTTGTCTCTCTCCTTAAAGCCTTCGGAACGTTCCTAAATGATGTTTGCAATTGGGGCAGCGATGTTCTATATCTTGACATTCTGGGACGCAGCAAGGAATAAGACAGCAACCAAACCAACAACTAAAAATATATTTAAAATAGACCCATTAGCCAACTAAATTACGAAAATGATAGGCCTTGGAAAATATATCCTATTATAAATTCCTAGTTAAACCAGATAACCCCTTCACAAAGGTTATATAACACTACTTCAGTTATGTTCAGTTCAATTTAGTTGGTATTTTCTAAACACCAAGGTCGTTTTTTGAAGATAGCAAGGGCGAAGGTATTATATTTTGAAATACATCAAAATGGAATATTAACATAATGTTAGTCTTTCCCTTTTACAATGGTTTGTTTTGAAACTATTTTGAAAAAGGGACTACAATTGCATAAGTGTTAAAATAATACATCTTTCAGACTTTTTGGTCCAAGCCCATTGAAATGATTTTCTCTGGTGTAAATGGTGATTCTCTACCAGAAAATATTAAACACAAAATACTGCACCTTTAATAACCGATTATGAGTTAAAACTTAACTATCTATCTCCCTTACCGTAGCTGTACAAGCTTACCAAACAAGTGGTCTTTAAAGATACTTATTAACCCTACTTTGAGACCCACCTGGAATGTTGGACATTTTTTAAAAATAACGACAAGGTTTTAAGCATGAAAAAGTGAGCAGTTAGATAAAATTATACTACCAGTAGACCAATAAACTGCTTAATTCAAAAGTATTTTGATTTACCATCTTGTCTTAGATACATCAATTAGCCTTTTCAAGTTTTCAGCTAACATGAGCCATCTAGCAACCAATTCTGCAAGCCTCATAACTAACAAGGAGACGGCCCGAGGTGATAATCACCGATTTTGTTCAAACTCCGGTCGGTATAATGTACACTTCCATGTACCTTAAAAAACCTGCAGGGGAAAAGTTGCGACGGGCTTTCGTTTTTCCATGGCAACCGAAAACTTTTGACAACATGATTTTTAAATTTAGAAAACGTTAAAAATATCTTAAAGTTGATTTCAAAAAATAAATGTCATCAAGTTTAAATGCGATTTGATCAAAATGAGTAAAAAACGACCAAATTTGGTAAAAATTAAAAAAATGATCAAATGGGCAATAATTTGAAAAGTATTTAAAATTTTATGTAAAACAGCAATATTTTTCAAAATTGAACCAAATTTATTATTTTTGATAAAAATAGATTAAACTTGATTAGTTTTAAATTGGGTAAAAATTGATAAATTTAATATTTTTTGATCAAATCTTGACATTTTGATCAATGTGATCAGAATGAGTTAAAATGAAAAAATACAAGAGAAAATGAATAAAAAGCCTGTAATAGTTCTTTTTATAAAATAACCTTGGTAATCTTGTTGAAATGTAGCCTCCCCGCTTCAGCTGTGGATCCGTTTTCTCTCCCACTAAAGAGCTTACGAACTCATTCTTAGGCATTGGCATAACTATTCCAGGGCAACATTTAAACAAGTTGGGCAAGCGTAAAGACATTTTATAAAATCAACTATTGGCTAGATATTCTAAACTTTTTGTAAATAAAATTATATTTAAAAACAAAATTTTTTTTTGGCAAAATTGCACTACAGCGGCCTCATGTAATTTCGTTTTTTTTTGGTGGAGAATGTAGCACTTGACGCGTAGATTGCGAAACTATTTTTTAGGGACGCAAATGATAATTAAATTAATTAACTTAATTTTAAACATTTAGTAATTTTAGGGAATTACCGTGTTTTTGTATTTTTTGTGGTGGAGAATGTAGCACTTGACGCGTAGATTACGAAACAAATTTTTTTGCGGCCGCAAATGATAATTTTTTAATCAACTTAACTTTTAAAAAAGGCGTCATTTTAGGAGTTTAGTTACGTTTTTCTAAAAATATTTTCGTCGTGTATCCGTCGACACCACTTTTTTGACACGCCCCAGCCTCATTCCGACGAAGATAATTACTTCCAAAACACGTAAAAGACGTTACTAAACTCCCAGTATTGGCGCCTGACGCACTTTGAGATTCCCCGTATTGGCGCCTGACGGCGCCGCGCACTCACTTCGCTCAAGCGCTGGGGGCGCGCAGCGCCTCCCCAACCCCATACAAAAAAAGCGATGGGAAATCTATAACGCGACCTAGAGGACAGTACCAAGCCTTACGCATCAAGTATATACTTTTAATCTCAACCAGAAAAAAAGTGGCCCAAAAATACAAAACACCGAGAAAATGAACAAAACTAATTGATTTTATAAAAAATAGAATATCACGTGGAATTCATTAGGACACCGAAACTGTGGTGTCGGCGAACACACGACGGAAATAAGTACAACGAAACACGTGAAAATGCCCAAAAATTAAAAATTTAAAATTAAATAATAATTTGCTGCCAAAATAAAAATACCTTCGGCACCTACGTGACAAGGTCTATCAGGCGCAACCAAAATTAATATAAAATTCAATGAAAATGAGAAATTTTTTAAATTAAAAAAATTAAGTTAAACAATTAAATAATCATTTGCGGAAAAAAACTCTCGTCATCTACGTGACAAGGTCTATCAGGCGCAACCAAAATTAATAAAAAATTCGATGAGGCCGCTGTAGTGCACTTCACCCTAATTTTTTTATTGTTTTGATTAAAATTGATCAAAAAGGTTAAGTGGTTAAAAATTATAAAAAATCTAAAATATTAGAGAAAAATGAAGAAAATGATATAATTGTCAAACAAACATCTAATTTTATTTAAAAACCATTTTATTTAAAAAATAAAATAGGTTTAAATTTAGTCGATTTTATCATTTTTGAAAAACAAAAAAGTTTAAAAGTTTGAGAAATTTTTAATTATTATAGCTCTTTTCATCCATTTCCTTTTCTATTGTCTATATAACATTTTGAATAAATTTGACCTATTTTGATCAAATTTATCGAAGTTCATTAAGATTTGATCAAATATATTTAATTCATAAATATTTTTACCCAATATTAAGGAATTATTCAAATTTAATAAATTTTTAATCAATTTTGATCCAATTGATAACTCCTCCTAGTTGGTGACTTCTCAAACATCTAACAGAAGGTTTAACAAAAAGAGGAAAAAGTTGAAAGTGGATTTCTCTACTAGGGCTATTTGCAAGGACCATATTGGTTTAAGTTTTAATAATTTTTCAATTGCATCAATAAAAGGGCTTAAACATTTTTAATTATCAACCCTATAATAAAAGTCTGCATATGCTGCAAACAATCTTTACGCTTGTGTAACTGGCAGAAAAAGTCCATCAAATGCTTATAAAAAATTAGAACGCTTTTAAATAAAATATAGTGTTGGATAAAAACATTGGTTTATTTGATTAGATAGACAAGGTTTAGAGCACCTATCTAACACACTAATTCCTTGCAAATTGTCTCTCTTACTCAGTGCATAAATATCTGCACAGTTTTTACTTACCCAAAGAAAACGAGAGCTCCAGCCAGCAACCACGTGAGTAATCCCGGTGAGGATGTTGTTTCTGTCAGAACGTGGGCACTGCAATGTGGACAAGTTACTTGCAACGGATACGGGCCAAACTGAGCAATACTAACAACCGAGACAACTGGA